>NC_044249.1:17172795-17205295 GCF_003957555.1 Calypte anna | reverse complement strand
TTAGCAATTTTTTTGGCACATTCTCTGGTAAGATGCTTGAGAAAATTAACATTGTAGTCAACAGCTTCTTGCTACAACTGGGAGTAGCAGAAGCAGCCATGTGCACAATTTTTTGAGCAATTTTTTAGCTTTGCTGTTCCAGGCCCCCCTTCCATGGGTGACCAAACTCCCGTAGCAGAACTGACATTTTCATTCCCTGGAAAAGCTCAGAACCTGGTTTTCATTTAAATGTGTAAAATTATCTGAGTTGTTTTCCCCTTGATAAGGTTTACAAGTGTCTGTATATCTTTAGCTTGAACAGAGGGCAGTTCAGTAGACAGTTTACGAAGTACTGGTCAGGGAGATAAATTACCTTGTAGAGCTGCACAATCACCATTCACAATCTCCTCAGTGACTTTATAGCCAATGATAGGATTTTTCAAGTTCATAGAAACTCATCAAAACACTTCCTGGTATTTTTTTCCTTTTCCATTGAACCATTATTTCTTAAAGTGAAATCTGTACTGCTCCTGCTAGGGAGTGGGGGTTTGCTTTGGTGCCTTGGGGCCCACTGAGCATTTCTTTGTTTCTGGCAGCTCCTTGGGATTTGGGAACTGGAACTGGGAATGTTTCAGGCTGCTGCAGCACTTTGACATATTCCTTTCCAGGGGTCACATCTAACCTGAAATGATGCTCTGTATGTACCATTAACGAGCAGATCTTTGCAGGGTTGCTCTGTAAGGTTATCATCAGACAAATGAGTGGTTTTATGCTTTATTTTCCTGATTTTCTGGAGTCAAGTTTTCATAGCTATCTGGTTGAAGTCCCCTAGTTTCTTAGGCTGGGTGCAGCTTCAGTCCATGATAGGCTTTTCCATAATTCACTTATAACATGACCAGGATAGAACCACTTCCAGCAGAATAATGGAATACATAGGGCAGCATCTGTGGTGGGGAACTCCTTGAACCTCTTCTCCTCAGTTTCTGAGCCACCTGGTAGTCTAGTCCCTGGCCTGGGGCCAAAACCATACCAAAGCACTGGAAGTCATGCTGATTGACACCACTACTGACTCCAGTGCATGCTCAGATGCCTCTCAGGTACTGATTTAGCTGAGGGTGGAAATAGGGAATAAGGAAATGTTACTGTCTCTGTGATTGTGTATCTCTCCATGATGGGGTCCAGCCATGCCTGCATAGCTGGTCACATCTACATTTAGGTCAGGACTGTGTCCCTGTCCCTGCACAATTCCAGAGTACAACAAATGCAGGTTTGGGTGTGGGTGCTGTGGGGACTTTTCTGAGGCAACCAGAGCCTCTCCTTCCAGGGCAGGGGTTGAGATTTGATTCGGATAAGAATAGTTCCAAGTACCATCCTATTATAAGATTTTCCAAGAGATACTTGTGAAAGGTGTCAATTTCTGAATTGATTTTTCCCTCCCTTACATCCTGACTCACAGAAACCTCTTGTTCTAAGCAGGCAGCACATTTACCCTGAGTGATGCTTCCAGGGCAGCTGCCCCTCTGACAGTGCCCTGACTCTGATAGTGCAGGAGCCATTTCCAGGAGGGTAATTAAAGGTGTTAGGAGAGTTATTTGCTCCATTCCCAGCAGGCTCAGAACTACTGGCCAGGAAGAAACTAGAAACACCTGCTGGGTCTAATGAGGTGGTTTTGGAGTGATGGGGATGTCTCATTTTTTTCTTCCCTCTCAGAGGGAGAGGCTGGTGTCAGGCAGGAAAACATGTGGGCTCCATGAAAATAGTGGTTACTCAAGCTGCCTATACTATATTATGATTTAACGTTTATTTTATTTTATTCTTATTTTATTTTATTTTTAAAAATTATTATTTCAGGGATTTTCTTCCCCTACTCCCCATGCTGGTGTTACCCTGGGACTGAAAGGAGACTGTGCAAGCAGGGATGCTGTAAGCTTAGCTCTGTGGTGAAGCCTGGCCCAAACAAAGTGCTGCTGGAAGAGCAGCAATGAGTTAATGGAGGAGGTGGTGGTCCTTGAGTTGTGGGTAATCAGTTTAGTCATTAGAAGGTTCTACCTCATCTTAATATATTCCCAGGCTTGATATGTCTTGCTTCCAAAATGCTTCCTTCTTCTGTGCTTGCAGGGATTTAGTCCCTTGGCTCTTTCCTTCCTGGAGGAAAGGGAACATTCTCTTTGGTTTGCTTGTGTACTTTGAAGCATTTCCTAGGGCTGGGACCAAATGAGGCTCTGATGGTTACTGCAGTTGCATCTCTAGAAATCTTTGGAACTCTATGGCCTGATCCTGGTTGCTGTGATGCTGAGGGCAGCCTTCCTCCTGCCTTTTTAAGGAGATGCAGTGCAGCAGAGAGGAGAGCTGCATGGTGAGTTTGATGAGGGGATGCACACTGCAGGCCTTCTCCTGATCTCTGTTCTGGGTGGAAGTTCAGACATTTATTTCCTTTCTCTGCTCATCTTTGCTTTCCCATGTTTTGTCCATCAGACACTAAGTGGTGTGCTGTGTGAATCTGCAGTGTTTTTTTCCAGGGCCTTTCAAGTATCTTCATCCCAGATGCATGCCATGCCATGGTGGATCTGCCTCAGGCTGGGGCATGGGCAAATATTGCTGACCTTTAATAGCATGTGTGATGCTCAGTGTGGTGTTTGGGCTGCAAGGCTTTACCTCCTGTGGCTGCCCATGGATTGCCTCTGCCTGGGCAGCTCCATCCTATGCCCACAGCAAGAGGGAAGCATCAGGGGCTGAGTTTCATGCTCAGTGCCCTTAAACACAGGTGCCTGTATCACAGCAGTCTTCAGTTTTGGTATTTTTGTCTACGAGATCACAGGCAGCAGCTTAGTAAAATCATTTAAACATCTGTAACCTGCTATGTCAAAACCTGAATACAAATTGTTGCTCAGATTCCACTAATTGATGCTAAATAGAAAGAAAAATAACACAGGAGAAAAACCCTCCTAGAAACAATCAATAAATTAAAGATGCTTGGGGATATAAATTCAGCAGTTAAATGAGATACTAATGAAGATGGGAGTTTAATGGTGAGTACCCTCATTACATTGTTTTAAAAACTGTATTTGATGTAGATTTGGTAGTGGTAAAAGGAAGACAGCCTCGTGACAAACATCCCTGAGAACAAAAGTTTTTCTGGTGTATGAGCACAACCACTGCCATTTATTGCTGAGCAGCTTTGCTTCCCCATTTCTGCAAGTCGTTGCAAGATCTGGGGGGAAAATGTGGAGCAGTTAATTAAAAAACAACTAATGACTGTTCCACAGGGTCAGTTTGCTTCTCGGAGCCTAAAACATGCAGGATATTAACACATGTATCATTCTTTTGACACTGGAGGACAATTGCAGAGCCCAGCAACACTGCTACTGGTTTTAAAGTAGAACTTAATTAACTAGAAATGGGCTGAGCAGGTTGGGCTGGAAATGGGCACTGGGCTTCCACAGAAGGGAGCTACTCAGGTGTTGCTAGGCTGAAAATTAAGGATGCTGCTTCTTATCTCAGCCCTGGTGGTGCTGTTATAGCCCCATTCCTCCCTCTAGCCAGCTGTCATCCTTATTTCCTAACTCTAAAGGTGTTTTACTTAATCTGTACTGGACAGCTGCCTTAGAACTGGATGAATTATGACCCCAAAGTTCTTATTTCTCACTGCAGCCTGGATAAGAACTCAGTCTGACAAATGTAGTGTTTGCAGTCAGGTAAGATACCCTGGGGTGAACACTTTGGCAGCTGCTGGCTGCTGCCCACTGTGCTCTGGCTTGACCAAATAGAAAAAATGGAGCTAACCCCAGTGCTGTCCATGCTCCAGTCCCACTGCATCTGGGAAGAGGTGGTTTGCAAACCCCTCTGCTTTGCCTTGACACCCATCAGGCATTTTTCTCCTGTCAATGTGGAATTTAGTGAGTGCAATTATTATCCTTTATCTTGCACTTAGTATTTAAACTGTATCTCTGCTGGTACATGCCCTGTTTTGATTAATATTAAATTTCCAGATCATCTTTTTGAATTGGAGCAATTTCTTACAACAAATAGTCCAGAGAGGCAGATTTCTGAGTGATTAGTAGCAGGCTGAGAGCAGGGGATGCTTGGGGAACTTAACGATTCGCAGCCAGATTCATTCACCATGGTTAGAGGGGTGGGCATGTCACAGCTGTGATTCCTCTGGCAAAACCTCCACCTGAAGTGATTTTAAATCAGGAGCTGAGTTTTCCATCCCTCTTCTTTCCAGGCTGGTTGCCTCACTGAGAAGGGGGAGGAGAAGAGACATTCCTCCCCTCCCAGGATATATTGAAAAATCTCTGGTGGTATGGACCTGCTGGACTGTAAGTCTGTTCTATTTTCTCTAAATTCCTGGACACAGAGTGGGGAAAAAAAAATCCCATTTGCTTCAGAGAGTTGATCCCAGGGGATACCTATCCAGAAGCCATGCAGGGTGGGGGGCAGACCTGGATGAAGCATGGTTGTATTTTGTGTTGGTTTGTCTGGTTTTTGCAGGGAAATATGCTGAACAGGTTATAGGAAGAATGTCTAAAAGAGAGAAATCATAGATATCATGTAAACTGATGCACCATGAGGAAAAAGAGAAAACCTTCCTGCACTGTAGCTGTAACCTAAGGGTTTAGCACTGACTGAAGTTCTGGCTCAAGAGTTTTAGGAGCACAGCAGTGAGCAGTTTGTGACTTCCTCTCACAAAGTAGAGAGAAATAGGTACTGGCAATGCAGAGAGACTGTCACTGTCTCACATGGTAGAATTTATGTTGTAGAAGTTTGATGTAGCCTGCAGTAACTTTTACTTCCTGATGTCTTTCTGCTTCCTGCAAAACTTGTGCAAAATCAAGGAAATGATGTTCATGTGCTTGAAAATGAAGAACCTACTTAGTGAAGGATTTGGACATCTGAGCAGTTCTCTTAAAACTGCTCACCTGCTTGTCACAATGAAGTCACTTGCTTAAAAACATGAAGGAATGTAAAATGCTTAATAAAAGCAGAACAATCTATCATATTTTGGGACTGTCAAACTCAGAATTCAGAATTCCATGCAGAATTGGTTCAACACTACCCAGAAATGTATTAGCTGTCATGGCCCATTTCTTCAGTGCAACTCTGGTTTTGAGTAGCAGTGTTTGCTTGCTACGCTGGCTCCAAGTGTTGTGTGATATTGGTAGGAGCAAATGAGATGAGGTCCTCTCATGCCAACACCTGCAAAATCATAATCTTTAGATCCCAGCTGTGGGAAGCATTATTTAGTTTTTAGACCAGTGCATGTGACCATCAGTCTTTTGGTTACTGGACCTACCACTTTGTCTAGAGAATCATCTCTCTCAAAGGGTTCCCCATTGCAGCAGGCAATACCATCTACTTCTTTCCCAGTTTCTTTTTGAGTTGACAAAAAAATTATTTGTGTCACAGAGCACCTGTTTGTAGCTGTTTAGTGCTGATTTTGCTACTTTAGATGTGGGAATCTGAGTCATTTTGTGGGACCAGCCTCTGACTGCATTGCTATTTGTGAAGATTTGTTATGGAAATGTTCAGTTGTCACTTGCTTACTCAGTGCAGAATTAGATCTTCATACAAAAGAAAGAGGGTGGCAAAATCAAGCATAGACTTTAGCCTTATCATTATTTAACTAAAACATGGAGCAATTATCACCAACCAAGATTTAGAAAAGGATGTGCACTGATGTTAAAACCAGGATACTATTCCAGTTCTTTAAATTCATTGCAAGTGAATATGGGGAATATTTATTAATTATTTAGTTTTTTTTTCAGACAAGTAGCTTTTGAAATCCCATAATGACTTCCCCTATCATGTTGTTATAGCTGTGTGACCTCCAGAGTTTGCCCAGGTGTCAGGGAGGTGCTGGTGGGCTGGCCATATGTGGGCCATCCACACATAAATCAAGTTTGCATGAACCCCTCCTGGTCTGGACAGTGTGTACTTGAGTGACCATGCCCAAGAGGAGAAAGATTAATGGGATCACTATGGAAGGAAAGAATCCCCTGAGCATGCAGCACTGAACCACAATAGGTGCTAAATGTTCTCTTGGGAATGGATTGAAGGAGATGCAGTTTATCAACAGTAGTTTATGGAAAAGTCTCTCAGAAAACACTTGAATGTTCTTTGGAGAGAGGACTCACTGGGAGACCACACTTTCCTGGGTGTCCCTCCTCCTTTCCCTGACATGTAGTCTGCCTGGAATTATGTTTGGATTATTAGAACTGGGATCAAGCATTGAGAGAAACAACTTAGGAGCAAAAGGAAAGTGAGATGACATCAAGCAGTTGTTGACACTTACTGTAATGTATTGGTGTCTTCACTGAGATCCTAGACATTGATAGGCAGATGAATGAGGAACAGGAAATGGCAGGAATATTTCTCCCTATTGGTTCTTGACTTCATGAACTTGGTTACAGACGCTCTGAAAATAATTATGATGGGTATTAATGCAGAGCAGGCACTTGCTGTGTGCTCTGTCACTCAGCCAAGGTTCAATGT
This sequence comes from Calypte anna, assembly GCF_003957555.1. Taxonomy (NCBI): domain Eukaryota; kingdom Metazoa; phylum Chordata; class Aves; order Apodiformes; family Trochilidae; genus Calypte; species Calypte anna. The sequence continues at coordinate 17,198,824 of NC_044249.1, read as the reverse complement.
GAGCACCTTCCCTGGTCTGAGAGACAGGAGTCCTGCAAAATCAGTCCTCAGTGATGCTTAAGAATATATTTGGAGTCTGTTTGAGGTGAAGGGTGCTGCTTTTTGAATTTCTGATACTTCTGAAGAGGGTTGTTTATCTCTTTTTGCCTCCTGTCTGTGCACTAGCAGAGTTTGACATTGTTCTTCATCCCATATTAAGGTGACTGCTGAAATGGTGAGAGCTTTGCCTGGCCTGCTCACCCATCCCCTGTGTCCTTAACTAGAACTGAACAGTACAACACAGTTGCTTCCAGGTGTAACCTCAGTTAAAACTCACCACCTTTCCCTTCTCATGGCCTTTGCTATCAGCACTCAAGAAAAACCACAAGGGAAGGATGATAAAAATTGATTTCTGTTCCTCTAGAAATATTCCCCCTTTTGGCCAAGGATTGAGCCTGCTCTGCCTCTAACTGGTCCTCCCTGGGGTTTGATAACAGTAGCTCACAGGAGGCTCTAGCTTATCTGAAGCCCAAACAGTAAATTTCTCATTTCCACTCAGTGCTCAGGTGTTTAATTGCTGCTTAGTTTCACCAGTCAAGTAATTCCCATTGATGTGCTAAGAGCAGCTGCAGCAGTCACCCTGGCATCCAGGGGGTGCAGTGAACGATCCTGACATCTTCTTGCAGGCACTGGCTCTGCAGGCTGGGAGCAGTCAAGCTTCTCCTCTCCAGTGGGCAAGTAATCTATAGGAAATTAAGTCTGAAAAGCCATGAGAGGTTGCAGAAAGCAGCCTAAGGAGAGAGGCTCTATTGGGTGAAATTTCTTGTCTTGCACAAATTCAGGTTGAAAATTAAAGTGTTGCCACCTTACTGGTAATTCAGAGGGAGCAGTACTGTTTAAATGCAGTGAGGCAAGGCTGAACAAGGAACAGAGAGTATTCACTTCATAAAATCCATCTGAGTTTATGTATCTGTTGAGCTGATGCTGTCCTTAAGGATAAATCAAGTTGCAGAGGCAGGTAGATTTGGAGATGGCTCTGAGCAGAGTCTGTAAAGTCTGCTTAGTGGGCTCAGTGCTCACTTGCACTGTTGTAAATCAGGAGTAACTTTTCCAAAGCCCAAAGCTCTGCCTCGTATGGCTGTTAGCATTTTTTTGGCACTGCGTGTAAAATGTTGCTGCTATTACTTTGAAATCATAGGGAGTCCTGATTCAGTAGCAGTTTAAATCTTCCTTGCTCTTTGTGGAATAATTCTTCGCTTGCAGTTAAGTAACACAAATAAATAATCTGAGGTTTTGATTTTTATTTTTTTTTTGGTCTTGTCTCCTCCAGCCCTTTGTGGGAGCTCCATGCACAAGGTGCAAAGTACCCTGCATGTATGTGAATATCTGTAGGTACAGAGGCTGGGCAACTTTGAGGCAGATAAATGATTTATTTTCATGAGTTAGAAATGGCCAGATAGCTCATGAGGAGCAGAGCACAGTGGGGCCAGAGTCAATGATGCATGAGTGCATCAAAAGGGGGGAAGTAAATTGTGGCAACTTTTCAGACTGTGCTGGAGGAAGAGTTATGGTTGTACTATTTTGGGGGCTCTCTGTGATTATCTTATTATGGTCACTGTAGCATGGGGGGGTCATTAGGGTGTGATCACCAAGTTTTAGTTTCTTGGTGGGTCCCACCATCAGGGCTGTCAGAGCACTGCTTCAGCACTCTTCCAAGGGGTAGACTTCCTGGCTGCCACAGAGCATAAGAAACAGTCTGTTTATTTAAACTATGCAATCAACTGACTAATTAAGAGGTGAAATTGCTGTAACTGCAGACTAGGTAATGCAGAGCTGCCAGTCACCAGTAACATTGACAATCTTTTCCAGGTAATGCAAATAGACACAAAGATATAAACCAAGATCATTAATAGCAGCTGTCTGATATTCAGATTTCAGGTGGGGGGGGAGGCTCTGGGTGGAATGAAAGCCTTAGAGTATGAAATAGTCACACTACTCCAGAAACTCCCATCTTGGAAAATAACCTAGAAATCTGGCTCTAAAACTCACATCACCCTCTGTGCAATACTGCAGCCTGATGTCAGGTGGAGAGATGATATTCCCCTTCTCTTTCAGTAGATAATTATGTGATTGATAGGGAATGGCTGGGTGGTCCACCTGAGAACTATTACTTAGAACAAAGTTTATCCAGATATTTTTAGCTTCAAGTAGTTAATTAGCAAATAATTTCTTTAAAAAAGCCCCACCACACCACCACCCAAAACCAAAACAAATTTCTTCAAAGCTCCACACCACTTGGCTGAAAGCCCTGGGTGGTTTCTCATCCCCAGCTCCCAGCTGTCTGCACACACAGGAGTTTGATGTCTTCAAATTGGGAACCACAAACCAGAGAATCAATATCATGTACTGAGCCCAGCACAGTAAAAACACAACCAATTAAATTCCCTTCTATGGGAAAGGAGCTGGAATCCAGCACATCTCCACTCTCAGACAAATTATAGTAATAAAGGACTTTCCTCAAGCTGAAGCCAGAAGCACCAGCTTTCTGCCTACTTAACCTATAACTGCCTCTGACATGCATGGAGTTAAGTGAGATACAATTTTATTCACAGGAGTTCCATTATCTTTAATCATCTTTTATTTAATTTCTTTTGTATCTGGTTGTTTTGGTTTTAAATACGTGAAATGTTTCCTTTCCATGCCTGGGTAGCCAAAAAGTGAGGAATTCAATGTTACATTCATGAAAATAATCCATTTGGAAGAGCTTTAGCACTGTGAATAGGGAAACCAGGAATAAACAAGGTTCAGGGGAAGAATTCTGAAACATTTAAGAACCTTTCCCACAGCTGCATCTTAAAATGCTTTACAGAGTAAACCAAACATTTTATGAAACTGCAATATCATCTACAGCAATAGGGATAAAGGAGGTGACAAAACCTAGAGGAAAGTGGCCTTTTTTTTTTTTTTTCAGACTATTTAAAAAGAAAAAAAAGTAAAAATAATGCTGTGAATAATAATGTGAAAAATAATTTTTCACAGAGAAAAATCCACCCTTGCCTTACTGCTGAGCATCTCACAGGTGACATGACCTGGGAACTGTGTTCCTGCAGACAGCCACCTTTGCTTTTGACAGAGAACTCAAACGTGCTTCGTGCCTTCCCATCTGTCTCCTCTCTGCTCCCTCCTCCACTGATGCCTCAGTCCTAGCTGGTTTCAGGGCTTTAAGTCTCTTCCAAACCTGTCTGCAGAGCAATCACTCTGTAATTGTGGGCAGGATCTCTCTAGTAAGTGTTGTTGCTTACTCAAGAGCCAGTAGAATCTAAGGAAGCCTTTGCTGAGCAGGCAGATGCAGAAGTTTTCACAGCTCTTAACATGACAGATCTCCATGGTTGTCTCCTTGTCCCCACCTCACCTGCAAACAGCAAGTTGCTGCCCAGCCCATCAAAGTGTTCAGAGAGAGGATTTTCCAGCATGTGATGGCATTAAACCATGTCTTTCATTTAAAACTTTTTCTTCTTAAAAACAACAGGTCCATTTTAGATTAAACTTTCCAGAGGACCTTTACCAGAGGCACAAAACCTAAGAAAACATTTCAGTTCATAGGACTGAAGTTTGCCAAACTTACAAGAAATTGGAAGCAGCTTTTATAAACGGAAGTAGGGACATAGTGGCATATGCCTTGGGTCTTTTTTTGCCCAACAAGGGCCTTCTTGTGGTCAAAAATCTGACAACTGTTTTGCTAAAAATTCAAGCAAAGGGATTTTCCTTTCATTGTGTCCAAGCACTGAAAGCTTTCCTGTCTGCTTGCACATGGCTGTACCATGTACAAGAGTTGTCACCAGGTAAATTGGATCTTGGAGCAGAGACACCAGGGAGAATGGCTTCATGCTTAGGTTTCCCTGGTGCAGCATTTACTGTGTTGCTTTTGTACTTTTAGAAACACCTTGTAAAACCACTGGAGCATAAGATTGTCTCTTCCCACCCATTCCTGAGCATCTGTCTAAGCAAGTATAATTGTCTCCATCTAAAATACCTCTCATGGTAAATACTACTTCCTTGCATCTTTGGATTTTGTTGCTTCTGGTGGCAGTGTGTTTGGACTGAAAGGCAGTAATGGGTATGGGTTCCCTCCTGCTGTTCCTTGGTGATGATGCCTGGTGGTTTAGATGCAGGATTTGCTCATAATGTCCCACCATGAGCAGCTCCTGGAGAAAGGAGAAGATGGCACTGGGTCAACCAGGAGCCCAGCTCACCTTGCTGTGTGCCTGGGCAAGGAATCACTGAGCAGATTTGTCTTGAGGAAGCTTTGAGCAGTAGTGTTCAGAATTGTGTTTTCCAAGACAAAATGCTTTTGCTCCCATTGACCAGGACAGGGTCACCTCCTGCCATCTGCCATGCACCCTTATTCCTTCACCTGGCCTTGATCAGTAGCTCAGGATTTTAGATTCCTGAGGGATGCAGTAGAAATCCTTTTCTTCTGGCTGTTGGATGCAATGTTCTGGTCATCATCTCTGTGACTCCCTGGGAGGGGTACTGGTGATACCCACCATCTGCTGGGTGCCCAGCCAGGGACCTGAGCCTCTGGCCTGCTCTGTCCTTGGCTGCAGTACCAGCAACAGTGAAAGCCTGGGAACCCTCACTTATTTTCTTTTTGAACCTTAAATGTGAAGCAGAGGAGTCCTGAGTTGTCACAAGTCACAAGTGGGCAATGTTTATTTTCCCCATTACCCATTCCTTTCCCAAAAAAAGGAAGATCAATGGACTATTTCAGTTCACATGACCTCTGGGCATAGAAGATACTGCCAGAGTATTATTTTTTTTAAGAAAGAGTAGGGGAAAAAAAAATTAAACGTTTAAATACAGCCTCTTCCATGACCCTGCTCCAAACCCAGTATTTTCCTAATAAAATAAGGTATTGCTTGTATTTTTTTTTTCTTGGCAAGGACTGAGAGTTCATTTGTTTGTTTTACATTGCCTGCTCAGAACAGTGTAGCTCTATGAGGTTAAAGAGATCCTCTGAGAAAGATCCTATTGATTTTAATTACCGAGAAACAGCCCACAGGGACAAAAGGACTTTGGCTGTTTATTTAGCCATGGCTGTGCTGCAGTATTGTGTAAGGAGAGATCAAATCAGTTGCCCTCATTATTACAATAATAATAAGGCAGGAAAGGTGCTTCAGGGCTCAGGATTTTTTTTTTTTTTTTTTTAGGAGGCAATAACCTCCACTACTCCTCCCACTAATAAAAGGCAGACTCAAGGAACAAGGAGCAATTACTATTAGTCAATATTAATTCAATTATGCTCCTGTTATTTATATCATGAAAAGGATTGTTTAGTATTTTAGAAATATCTCAGCCAAACCAGGGGTCACATCTGTTCTTTTACAGATTGATTTTTATCATTGCTAAACATACATTGAATGGGTTCTATCTCCTTTGGACTGAAGCTAATTAGTTATTCAGCAGAAACAGCAACTAAATCTTTAGCCCAGTGGTACAGTGAGTGTTAGTAATAGCATCTGGGCTGAGAATACACTTACCTGGGTGTTAAACTGAAAAACCTCCTGGGATGAGCAAGTGTTATTTGCCTGGGATCTCTTCCCACCCATTCTGGACTAACCCCAAGCCAGATTTATGATGGTCTTTGTGAGAGCAGAAAATGGTTTGTTTTGCTTATGTTATTTGCTGCTTTTTTATTTTTTTGGATGGAGCCTGTGCCTCTGAGTTGGTTTCTGCTCTGTGCCTTGGCATGAGTTGCTTCATGAGAATTTTGTATTTCCCCATAAGTATTCTCTTGCTTTAACAGTTTTTAATGAATGTTTGATACTTTTGGCCAGAAGTTCCCAAACAGCCAAATTACATTACTTTAGGTGAACTATGTCTCAAGTCTCCCTTGTGCCCTAAAGAAAAATTACCCCATAGTTCTGCTGGCATTGTTCTTGTAAAACTGTACACGAGTGACCTAAGAGCAATCCAGCAGCTGGGTGTATGCAGGGCCTGGCTGTAAAACAGGCAATGGAGGTGGGAACAGTCATTGAAGACAGAACTAATGTCTTGGCCAAGCAACATCTGGATGCACACTGGTGGTGGTATGGAAAAAATAGTGGAGCTGCAAGTCATTGAAATGGAACTGTAACTTAGCTGAGGTCTGTGGGAGCCCTCTGCTTGTTGAGGACTCTGCAGCTCTGCAGAGAGCCCAGGGAGAAGCAGTTCAGCTCTCAACATACTTTGCAGTCTTCTGGGCTTGGCAGAAGTGTCTCAGTGTCTGTGCCCCAGCTCAGCAACTGACTTCACACTTAAGGTTTTTCTTTATTGTCCTTCAAATTGTGGCACCAGGAAAGGATTCATGTTCTGGGTCAGCTGAAGCTTTTTGAACTTCAGATGTCTCATGTTTTCAGTTGAGGCATCTGCTGGGCCACCAGATCTGTGCTTCCTTGACTACCTGTGTGAATAACAGAGACCCTAGATATTTCAGACAAGGAGGCTTCAGCCAAACAGGTTAAAGAAGTAGAGGACAGAGCAAGTATTGTGCAAATAATACGCTGTTCTGCTGATGGTGCTTTAAGTGTCCAAAGACAGCATGGATTTGACCAGAAGGCTACAGAGGGCATGTTTCTGAGCTAAGAGGTGCAGCATCTCCCCAGAATGTGGGAAAAACTCAAAGTACAGGAGCTTCCTCATTTTTATAAGGTGGGTTAAAAGAGTTGACTTGGAATATCTAAGTGATATCTTACCTTTCTGCCAATGAATCACTTTACTGTTTGACTAGTTCTGGAGTGCATCAGCTTGAGTAGGTCATCTTCACCATGCACACTTTTAAACTGAATTTGCAGAACCATTCATGGCTGCTGAGAGCCACTGTTGAGAGTGAGGATGGGAAGTAGCACAGATGGATTTAGAAAGATAATGAGCAGCTAATAACAAAACCACTGTGATGGATTTCAAAATTGCATTTAGTTTTTAACTGCATCCCAGGTTTGAAGACTGAATTTTTTATATTTCTATTGGAATAGGATGATACCTCTTCATATTTTCCATCATTTGGCCACAATTCATGCTGCTTCTATTCTGTCTATTTCACTCTGTTTTGTGGTGTATTCTGTTTGTGTGATCAATCTACACTTCAGAAGTTATCAGTATAGGAAGTCTCTACCTAAGAAGAAAGGTAGAATAATTAAGCTTATTTTCAATGTGATAAAATGGAGGAAGGATCGATGCTGATACTATTTTGAACTTTGAAGGAGGTATCCCCTAATAAGAAGTCAGAATTAGCTGATGGAGAAGTAGCTGCAATTAGTAGTTAAGGAGAATTTGATTTCTAAGGAAAGATTAAGTCTTAAAAGGCAAGATCAGAGATAAGCAAGCAAGCACAAAGTGCAGGATGTGTTGACAGTGTGTAAAACTGAAGATAAATACTGTGGCTCATCAGGGCTTATTCTGTGAAAATTGGGTGTGTTACTGGGGTGCTGGCTGTTTGTATGGATATAGTTGCTAAATCCATGTGTATGGATGTCTGCTTTTCCAGATAAACCTTTTTAAGCACCCAGCAAATGTCGACTGAATCCCTGTCACAGTGTACAGCCCAGGATGGGCTAACTGACCAGGTATTTACTTAGTTTTTCTGACTCTGAAATCTGCACTGACACCGGAAATGTTCTGAAGTTTCTAGGTACACTTTCCCTTTCCAGATATCCAGGAGCTGTGCTTCAGCTACACTGAGATTAACACAACCAACCATAAATTGGACTGTGACCCCAGGGGAAGTTGTCCCTTTCCCCTGTGGCTTATCTCTGCACCAGTAAACTGCATTCCCTCTCTCACATGTGTAAGTTTTAAGCCTATTTTAAGTTATTTCTTGGTAAGACCTATGGAACAATTTCACTAATGTCCCTAACTCAGCCTTCACTATGGAGATCAGCCTTGGTAATATTTCTTCAGTGGCTCCTCATCAGTCCCAAAGATCCATTTGCCTGTTTTCCTCTTCTCAGTCCTCTCTCATCTCCCATTTGCCCATATTTTCATCTCAGTGTCTGTCTCTCTGTCTGCTCCACCTGCATACAAAATATGTCAGTCTCTCTCATGTCATATACTCTGGATTTACCACCCATTCTTGTGTTGCTCAGCTCTGGCTTTATCCTCAGCTCATGTGAAGGGGGCAGCTATAGCTCCCACTTCAGCTTCTGCTCTTCTGAGAACTCTTCCCTTACTACAGTACTTATGTTTTCCAAAGTGTGAAAAACCTGTGGAACTCATCACTGCTTTGAGGTGAAAGGGTTGTTGATGGTCCAGACAGGTCTCATATCATCTATATGTGCTCCCTCATAGTGCTCCTTGTGCATTGTCCAGCTTGTCTACTGCCTGCCCTATGGGGCTATATGTTGAAAACATACCCAAAGCCTAAGGATCATCTGCACTTTCAGGCAGAGACCTTCTCCTAGTTGTGGGGGCATCTGAGAATTTTGCTGAGAAGCTTCTAAGAAACTGTGTGAAGCTGTTTCAGATTTCTCCAGTATCTCCAATACTCTTTGGCTGGTTAATTTATCCCAGGACATATGGATATTTATATATCTTAGCTAGACATGGTGGGAATGCAATTGATTGAATCTTGTGAGGGGAATTTTTCTTGCTTCTCTTGAAATTCACAGGTGGGGCTCCATCTCTGAGTTTATAGTGGCTCAGGTGATTATGTTTGGGTGGCTGTATGACAGCATTGTAGAATAGAAAATTTTACTGTTTAAGCACTTTTGAATCAGGAGGAGAGAGTAAAAGGATTCTCTTGTTCACCCTCTTGGCCATGGCTTTTGGTTATGGTTATAGCTTAACATAGCTACCTGTCAAACAACCACGTATTTTTATGATCACATGTAGGGTGGTTGGTGGTTGCATAGGCAGAAAAAGGTGTTTTTTTATTTTTTTCTTTTTGAGAGCTACATTAATTGTTCTGATGTCTGAGCATCTGCCTGACACATGCTGTTGCCCCTGCAGACTGAAGAAGACAATAGCTAAATACAAATTTATTGAACAGGCAAGCTATAAGCCCTGAAGTTAGCAAGGTATTTTAATGGAAGTCATACTTTGTCAAAGGCACAGCTATACAATTTTCTTGCTGGAGATTGCAGGTCCTCAGCCTTAGAATTAATTAAAAATATCCCACAAAACTTACCCACTGCTCTGCTGATTCTCTATGTAGCTTTTCAGCTTCACCAACTGATGGCTAATTGCAGGGAGGCATCTGTGTCTGTTATTGATTCCACTGCACACAGAGAAATGTTGTACTTCATAAAGGAATCCACCTTTCTGTTAACTCTCTTATTCAATTTTCAGCAGCAAAAATGGTCTCTAAATAACTCTTGAGCTTTCATTTTATATATTTTTACAGTGCTAACTGACAAAAGCTGATTCATTACCCACTGTCCTAAGTTTACCTGCTCTCAATAACTCCCAAGTTCAGGTCACCCTGCGGTGCCTCCTTTCGCCTCCGCTCAGATACCATGTCTAACTGAATGGAATTGACCTGTTTAAGGCCTCTTCACTCCAACTAAATTATTTGATCATAGCCCCAGACATCTGTTTGGAGCAGTAATTGGTTGTTTATAAGAGCAGAGGAGAGCCACCAGCAGCCACAGCAGCAGCAAGACAATAAAGGCAGGGGACAAGCATGGAGGGCATGTAGACAGGTCCTGACAGACCAGTGTCTGCTGGAGATAAGCAATGCAGATTAGTTATATGCACTCTATCTCACTACTGGGGCCTAATAATCCCCTTTAGCACTCATTCACAGTTATGTAGCAGACAGAAAACTAATACAGGGGGGAATCTGGTCCTCCTCCCTCACCACAAATCTCAGACACAGTTTCTGGAATCCGCGGGATTTTACCGTACAATTAGTTTTAAATGTCAATTTCATGGCAGCTCATGGGATGGAAAATAGAAGAATAGTAGGTAAAGATACCCATTGCAAACTAGATTATTTGAGAGTGAATGATGGCTATTCAAGATGTGGCTGTCACTGCTGCTTCCTGGCTTGACACCGACAATGTGAACATTGAGGTAAAAGGTACAGGATGACAAAAATGTAACTTGAAGGGATGAATCACTGTTAAAAAAAAAAAAAAAAGGACACAGCATTTCTGTGCTGTTTGTGTCCAGTGAGAAAAAAATGTAGATTTTAATTGATTTTGCAAAACCTTGTTGCAATTATCATGGAACACAAGATGGTTGTGCTTGAGGGGGGGGTTGCAATGGCAGCAAGCACACAAAACCCAGTGCTTTGCACACTACTTTGTCCTGTTAGAGCTGCACATGTGTTTTCCCTTACTGTCAACCCAAGACACAACAGATCTGGGGGATGCTGCTGGTCAGGAGGCTGTAGATGTTGGGATTTGATTGAGAACTCCGTGTTTGCATTCAGGTGTTGAATTAAGTAGTTTTTAACTGCATGCACAAACAAAAACACATTTGCAAAAGCAGAAAAATGCCAGAATAGGGCTTATTTTAGTTCAATTCCTTTGTGTAGAGTATAGCAGAAAATAAATGATCACATGCTCTTTTTCTACAGCCTGCCCTAATTCTAGCACTGCTGTTCTGATTGCTCAACTTTTCAACCTTAACAATTTTATTTAAAATGCACACCCAGCATGAACATAATCACATACATCTGTTAGGTGGCCTCTTTAAAATCCCATTTGATGGAAAGAGGAGAGCCACACTATTTGGCCCTTGCTGTTGGTCAGACCTACATCACACCCAGACTCAGAAAACCCAAAAAGGGGCAGGGAGCAGTGACCACCCACCTCAGCTGGACATGGCTCATCTCAGTGTTACAGATCCAGTGCATTTTCTACTCTACTGTGCTGTCCTGTATTCTGCACGTGAGAAATTGTAGATAAATATTACTTTCTGAAGTTATGACAAGTTTTCAAATATATTAAATATACCGTGGTTTGTGAGTTTGGGTTTTTTTTGGGGTTTTTTTGGTAAGTAGATTTGTATTGCTAAATATTTCTTGGGTGAAATAGCTCATGCAATGGGTCTAATGCTTTGAAGTCACACACATAGGGTCCCATATTTCATGATCTTTTCTGGTTTTTGAAGTCAACCAACTTATTAGAAGATTCCTATGAATTTTATTTTAAAATCAAAAGTCTGCAATATGCCAAGGGACTGATTGGTGTTACAGTTCTGAGCCAGTGCAAGGAAGGACAAAGTAAATAGACTGATATGAAGACTGACAGATTCTGGGATATTTACTTGAATCTCAGAAACAGAGGTTAGTGGAAGATGGTGCAGGAGAGGGCACCAAAAGTTTGTCATAAATGTGATTGTTATTAGGCTGTGCCACTCCTTTCATGGATAGTGGTCCTTGTGATGTAAACACGTGCTCATAATGGATCAGTAAATGGATCAGAAATACTCTACTCCAGAGGTGTCAAGGTTTTAGTAGTAGAAAGAAAGTCACTCTGGCTCCTGGGCTTTTCAAGCCCTGCTTCATAAGATCTAGTAACTTTTAAGGCAAACAATAATGAAAGATGATTATAGACACCAGAGGGAAAATCTCAATCACTTTCTTCAAAAGCATCCTACTAATCAAGGTGATGTTTTCCAAGTGTTTCAGTTTAGTTTGTCTCAAAAAAAAAATCTCTATTATTATCAAGAAGCCAATAAAAGGATCCACACTGCACTATTCCACTGATGAAATAGTGCTGCACCTTGCTGCTAATGGCATTTTTTTCTTTGATGTTCATTTATTTTCTTCACTAGCAGAGATAAACCCTCATGAGACAAAACTCCTTTTGTGTCTTCAGGCTTGTCATCTTTTCACCATTCCTCCTTCTGTATCCAGTGTGAAATGAGCAACATGCTGAAAATTCACTTTTCTGAGGCTCTTACTAGTAAAGAAGTAATCCACCTTCTTAGATTGCATGCAGGGTACCTACTACACAGTTAGTGGTGGCAAGTACTTTTACTTCACATAATGGCTTGCTGTCCCAGAGGACTCCCTGTTGCTCTTTCCTTTTGGTTGTGTTTTATTGCTTCTGTTCTGTTTTGGTTATGTCCAGCCTCATGAGGGGTTTTGCCATGGTACACACACTGCCCAGCCATTGTCAAGCAGGGGGTCATCCTTCCTCTGGTGAGAGGTAAGGTCTTACACAATTTCTGATGTGTCTTACCAGGGTTATGTGCATTCTTTTTATGTGGGAGGTGGGGTGGATGGGGCTGAGTAATGGAAATTTCTGACCTTAATGTTTGCAATCATCTTCTTTCTTTGAGCAAGACCATTTTCAAGTTCCTGATTAATAGGCTTGTTCAATCTTTGCCACCAAAGAATTTTTGCAGACATCTTTCTGTGTGGGGGAATTCTCTGATCCCAGTGTTCCTCTCACAGCCTGCACAGCTCCATCTCTGCATGAATCTCCAGGATGTTTCTGGCATGAGTCTCACATGCAGTATGGAACCTGATTCAGAAGGATCAGAAAAATTTCATGAGACATAAAGCTTCCATGCAGAAGGAACCTTTATGGCATTTTCTTAGATAAATATAGGAGCTGCAAAAGTCACCTGTTAGAGGATGGAATCCTCAGCCACTGTAAACTCACAGAGCTCTGTGGAAATCAGAAGGGCTTTGCTGCATTACACATCTGCTCCATGGGTTTTTATCTGGGACCTTTTTTATTCTGCATTGCCAGCTAGAGAGTTATAGTGCTAGCAGGCTGTAAAGCACAGCAATGTTTTTGACTCCATCTACATGTCCTGTATTTGTTATCTAATTACCAATAGACTGAACTGCAAAGGGACTGTATTTTTCAGCCAAATGACCTGTAAGTAGCAGGAAATCTTATTCTCTTACCTCTTTGGCCAAGACAAGAGCATCCACATTTTACATAAAGAGAGAAATCAACTGTTCTTTATCACTGCTTTTTGTGCAATTGCAAATCTTTACAGCCTAGCTGCTGCTTGGATTTAACAACTGCATCCCAGCCCTCCATATATCAGGAACACACAGGTTGCTTTTATAAAACTGCAGTGAATACCATTATTTGTAACTAGACTGAGGTAAAATTCAGCCTCATGCAGGGCTCAAAGGCAGCAGTGTGCTTCAAATTAAGAGGGGGTTGCAAGTCTTTATCTGAATTGAAGGTACTTATTTATTGTTTTGTGAATTACAATTAAATGATAACTTAGCGATAGGAAGACAATTTACTGTGTCTCTGGTCGCTTCAGGATTCTGGGTGGCTGCAGATCCTGCAGCTATATAAATAGCAGAACTTAGGTCTTTACTCATGTGCTTTTTTATGGATTATCCAAAAGTACCTTCCAGGCTGCAGCCCCAATTTCTTATCGTAGAATCACAGACTGGTTTGGGTTGGAAGGGACCTTGAAGACTCTCTAATTCCAGCCTGCCTGCCATGGCCAGGGACTCCTTCCACTACACCATCCAACCTGGCCTTGAACACTTCCAGGGAGGGGGCAGCCACAACTTCTCTGAGCAGCCTGTGCCAGTGTCTCACCACCCTCTCAGTGATGAATTTCTGATTTGAACATGTGACTAAACTTGACTCCCTACTATTTCATTGTTTTTTTTCCTGGTATGTTCAGTCCCATCCAGCTAAGATGTTGCAGGAGTGACCTGCAGGATGGGTACATTTTCCTTTTGGGAAACCATCTGGAGATGCATTTGCATCTTCTCAGTCCCACACCCCACGTCAGACCACAGCCAGAGCCCTATCTTGCAAATGAGAAGTCTCAGAGGTATAACAGAGAATGTACTGGGATTTGTAATGAAGTAAAAATTATAATTACAGCTGCTAACAATTATTCTTATTACCACAGTCCATTCAAATGAATACTTGTATCATCCAGGTTTCTATTTCTCCAGGATTCTTGCCTGACTGATTTGGTGGAGCATCCTTCTGTCTCTTTGCACCTAAGGCAATGCTTTGCATCCTCTGGCTTATCCTCCACTTTTTCAGAGGGACAGTGCAGCTTAATGTTCAATCTAGTTTGTCTAATTATTCAAGCATGGGCTCCTAATAGAGCAGATTAGTCAGACCAGCAGGTGGGCTACAAATAAAAAAATAAAATAATTGATATCACATTGGCCAGCCTAATCAACACAGGCTGATAGCATCTGCTTTACTCTGTGCTTTTTTATTGTGAATCAAATCTCTAAATTGAACCAAACTATTTCTAGGAGTCATATTATCACCACTTGGCTTTAGCAGCCCTTGTCAGCTCTCACAAGATCCCTAGAGATAGAAAGCAATATGCGTTCCTTTCAGTTAAATTTAGTTTGGTTTTCAAGTGAAAAAAACCCTCTAAGAAGTATAGAAAAGTCCAAGCTGCTCTCAGATGTAATATGCCTGGGTATGCCATAACTAAAAGGGAATTCACCTTTCCTCTTTATTCCTCTTCTTTCACCTTCCTTCTTTCCCCTCCTTAATTTTCCCACCTTTAATCTCCCCTCAACTTCTTTCCCTCCCTTTCTTTTTTCTCCCCTTCTTTTTTCTTCCCTCCCTTCTTTTTCCCCTATTTTGTTCTTAGATCAATTTATTACACATACCTCTTTTTCTCTGATTTCCTATGCCATTGTGAACCCTTGAAGGCATTTTTTATAGCATTTTGTAGCATTTTTATTATATCTACCCTATTTGTGTAGTGCAGCCAATTGGTGAAATTCATTGTATGATTCATGGCATGGATGTCTTATCTCAACTTGATTATTTGGCTTTTGAATGCTTTTCTACACAAACTTACTCTCATTTAGCTTTTCTGATACGTTATAATAAAGGATATAGTGAAGAATGATGAAGAAAGAATTTGAATACAGAATTTGGCAATCCAGCATGCAAACTGGCACAGGATGATTTCAGCTGAAAGCAAAACCTTTCCAAGGTGAAAGCTCTGATGGTACAGTCTTTACTCCTGATGATTCAGCTCATCTTTACTTTCTCATGGAAAACTTATTTTACACAGTTTACATTTATGTTTTATGCTTTTACAAAGTTTTCCACTTAAAATGCTTCACAGATTTCTCAGTTTCTATAACCCCCTTATAGATTTGGCAAGCAGCACCATCAGTTTGTAAGGTGGGAGAGCCTGATGCTGAGGCACCAAAATGATTTCCATTGGCAAGTCAGCAATCGCCTGACATGAGAACTTCAGTCCCTGGCCTTTTGTCTGATAGCTCAGACTCTGCCCATAATTAAACATCATCTCTCAGTCATCAGAAAGATCAGTGATGGAGTCTGCTTCCCATTTCCCTGTGACAAACTCTTGGCATTCCTCTCCTGTTCTGGCCAGACCAGTGTCCCAGATACTTCTCCAGTTCCTAGAAAAGCCAAACATGTGGGAAAGTGTAAAGAGGCAAAAAATCTTTACAGTGTGCCCCAGGCACTGATTTCTTTTGCTTGAAAAAATTGATCCATTTTCTCCTAGTAAAGTCACATGGCTATCCCATACTCCTTTCCCTACTGGAGATGTATATGGATTTTCATTGGTGTAATATGTGATAAGGGTGCTGGCCTTTCTACCTGGTAGTAAGTGGTAATCATACAATAAAATAATTAAATAAAAGGCTTTAATTGTTCTCCAAATTTTGTAAGGAATTGAAATAGTAATGATATATATTTTACTAGATATTTCATTGCTAGGTGACTAACTTGGAATAGGAGATTATCTGCTTTTAATTTCTAATGTTTTGGCCTCACTGTACTGTGTTAAGATGAGGAGGGAATCTGGGTAAGATAGGCAAAAATCCTAACTACTGAAGGTCATTTATCAGGTCTTAGGGTACAGTTTTTGGGGGTCAGGAAATGAAATGTGTTCACAGTTCTGTTAGTAACTTACAGTGTTAAAGAGCTATTTGAGCTATTGGATTGAAAGAGTTTTTCAAAATTAATATGAATGTGGTAAGAACTGGAGCCCTTGGGGACATTTCAAAATCCAGGAACTCCCCAAGAAATTAATTTTGACTAAAATTCCAGTACTGTTTCCCCATTTTTGTTAGATCCAGCACAGAAATAATAGTTGCAAAGCTCTGGGGCCAAAAAGCTTTTATATCAAAGATTTCTCAATTTTTATGATCAAGAGGTTTTGCTGAAAACATGGGAATACTACCTTCAAAACATTTGCAAGACGATTAAGAGAGAAGAAACATGTTCTGTATATTAGCAGTGATTAAAATTAGAAACTTGGGGTAAATTTTAGACCCAAGTCCATTTTGTGCATCATTCTTGATGTCAGCAGGACTCGGGTGGATGCTCAATGCTTTCCTCACCATGTGTCGTATAGAAAGCTTATTTCAGAACAAGGCTGGATCAACAACTACATGTGGGTGTTATCTCTAAAGCTTAACTCACCCGTTCAGCACAGGCAGATTGCTTTTAAACTCAAGAGAAAGTGAGTAGCTGGGGAACTGGGGAAGAATATTCATTTGTTTTACAACCAAAGATGCCTTTATCCTCAGCTACTCCAGTGTGAAAGTGTATTTGTCTCTGGTTGATGAAATATAATATTGATGTCACCTCCAAGAAATACAGTGTAATGTATTGCTTTTCCTGCTGTTTTGCACTTTATGTAAACATGCAAACACCCCTGACACCACACTATGATGGCAGCCAAGAGACTCAACACTTACCCTCTCTGCTGTTGTGTAACCACGGGCAATTTATCTAAGTCTCACCTCTCTTAAAACACTTTTATCAAAATTGGCGGTCAAACAGCACTGAACCATGGTGGCCTCAATCTTAAATGCTGTGGTGCAGATTTTAATTTGGGAAAGATTAATGCACTCTCAAGTGTTAATGCCACAGCTTTCTGTTATCTACATTGATGGGTGTCAGCTAATTTCTGCAGAAGGATTGTGAAGCAAACTCTGCATGTTGATGTTTCAGAAACCCAGGCTCCAGAATGGCTGGATAATAGAGAGGGGAATGGAACTATTTTCTGAAATTTCTTTTAAATTAGAAAATGTTTCCTCTGTCTTTCAAAAGCTGAGCTACCGAGTCAATTCCACTCAAGCTGATTCTTGAAGATATAGGGAATATTTCATTTAAAGGAGCAGTAAAAGTGTCAAAAGATACTTTATCAAGGTCGCTTTTAGATTGTAGATAACAACCTATCTTATAACAAATACAGACCCCCATAGGAAGCTTTGTAATTTCCAGTACTCTAAAATCTCTTAGTCTCTGTCTCCATCATCTCTCATGGATATTTTAAGTTTTCTGGACATGTTTAATGTCTTAATCAAAGCAAGATTTATTTTTTTTTCCCCATTTAATAAAATGACAATAGCTGGTATGCTTTGACTGGTTTATTTTTCAGCTTCCCAGTCTAGAAAGTACAGCTGGAGTTTGGTTTGTGTTTTGAACAACTTTCCTAACTGTGAAGAAGGTGTCTGTGAAGATGATGCACAATAACTAGGAAATTCTGATTGTACAGACTAATTTACACAGGAAGAGGGGGGGAATGCAATTAAGCTCATAAAGCTTGCTCTAGCAATGATCCAGGTCAAGGGGCTAATAGTGAATTTCATGAGTAACAGTCACTCACCCAGCCACATTAAACAATCTTGATAATATAATCCAAAATAGCCAATTATTTTGAGTGTTATGAAAAGATTCTGTTGTTATTTAACAGTTGTTTCTATGGGAAAATAGTAATAAGGGGGATATGGTAAAAAATAATTTCTAAGGGATAAGTTGCAATTCAGTTCACAGTAAACTGTTTTCATGCCAGAGGGCTGAAGGAGCAATGCTTTAGATGAGAGTGAAGTGCATATGATTTAATACTGATTTTATACTTCCAACCAAAACCAAATACCTCTTCCCCCCTATCATAGGGCTGTGGGGAAAACGTACACAACCAGGATCAATCGAAGTTCTTCCTTTTCTCAAAGATGATTTTCTCCTTTACCTTTACATAGCCAAATGAAGTTTAAGTGTTTTCTGCTGGCTTGTTTTTCTTTGCTGAATTTTTTTGTTTGTTTTTTGTTGTTGGGGTTTTTTGGTTTTTTGTTTTGTTTTGTTTTGGTTTTTTTTTAATGCTTCAGACAGCATCTTGTCTTGAGCCTGTGAACTGAGCAGGCAGCCCAGAAATCCAACTCCCCCTTCAGACAGTCCTCCCCATGAGCAGGAGCACTGTTTGTCCCTGTTCCACCTCTCCCTTCTGCACAGGGCATCTGTAGCTGCCTTGGCTGGTAGCTCAGTTCCTCCCCATGCCTGCAATCTGACTGCATGAAGAGAGGGATGTGGTTTGTCATGAGCAGACTTCTCCAGGCCCCTTGTTTCCTGACTGTTGGATTCCTCAGCAGCTTCACCTTTGCACTGTGTGTGTGGACAGGATGGTGCCCTCAGCTCCACTTCAAAAGCAGAGGAGGAAACGGCCCCATCTGCTGCAAAACCCTCTTCCCAACACCAGGAATTTTCTGCTTTGGTTATGGAGAGGGACAGAAAGGTGTGAGGGTTGTGCAGTTGCTGGGTGGGTAAGCAGGGACAGCAGGGAGATGTGTACTGGTTTGGAGGGTAAAAGACATTAAGGGATTTTTATGGAGTGTGCTCGGTGGTCAACTAGAGCAAGAGGCATTTGTTCCCACTATTCAGTCTATATTTCTATATATGGTCCATATATACTGGTCAATCTATATTTCCTGAACCACAGGTTTTGTTATTGTCACTGATGATTATGAATCAAATGGAATTTGTATCCTCCCTGAGATTCCCATTTGAAGCACCCATTTTAAGGGTGTTTTTTGCTGAGTTTCCCAGGAAAGGAGTGCCAGAGCAGTGCTGACTCTGGATTCTGAGTTCAGTGTTTCCTGACTTTAAAATCTGCTTCATTTAATTAATGTTAATTGCCTGCATGGTTTTTTTACAAACATTATTGCTTCTGGCTTCTGATTAATTTCAGTTTGATTCCACACACTGGCAAAACTTGGTTTTTGTTTGTTTTGTTTTTTTTCAAAAATTATCTCTGCTTTAGTTGCTATTCACATAACTCTCTCAGTAAGGCCAATTTCAGTATTTACTCAAATCCTAAGACTACACTTGTTTCATGTTGTTATTAATTAGTGATACAAAAAATAGATTGAAAGTTGATGTCCTCTCATTTGGCTTTTCTTCTGATGGAACAAAGGTTTACTGACGAATTTTCAGTAAACCTACTTTGTCTTGGAACTTGACAAATGGAGAGTTTAATTCAAATGTTGACAAATAAACAACCATAAAATGTTGGGCCAAAATGTTAAGATTGTTTGCCTTTAAATAGGGATGTTCATTATTAGAGAAGTCAGGTATCTACATCCTCCACTGAGTCTTCCCCCACAGGCAGGACATTTTGTAGCTTTGTGGTAACTTTATAGCTTTAGTTTTATTTCTTGCTGGTGGTGACATTTTGGTTGCAATGTAACTGCTCCATTTTGCCTTCCAGATGGTAATGTTAAGATAACAGTGGATTTATTTCTGCTGCTCTCTGTCTTACTTTCCTAGAGATTTTCCCCTAAAGATTCCACAACATAAAGCAGCTTCCAACATCCCAGAGCTGTTTGGACTTGGATATGATATTTGTGCAGAGGTTTATTTAGAACATCTTAGAGCATGCCTACACCAAGTAGTTTTTTGTGGTTTGCTAGGTCAGCCATAATAAAAGGGTTAAATTAACCTGCACAGACCTATGTTGCACCACTTTGTCCACTGATGCTGAAAGCAGTTACATACATTTTATACATACATTTATACCACACTGCTAGTATTTTATACTAACAGTGGTCTGTTCCCATTGCTCACAGAATAGATGTCCTGCTGCAATCAGACTGCAGATTTAGGCAGGAGCTGCTCTGGTGATAAGTACACCCAAATCTGTTCCAATATGGCCAGGATCTACATGATCAGAATCTAAGCTTTGCTGAGTGATAAATGGTAAAAGTTGTTGCTCAGCAGCTCCAGGGCCTTTTGTAGTCACTATTTGGGAAGTCTTGATTTTATAAGCTGAAGCTTGAAGTTTTTGCTGAGGTTTTGAGGGGTTTTGTTGAGGCAATTGAGAGTCTTTTAGGAAGATGGGTCCAATATGTCTCTCTTGGATCCACAATGGTAAATATATACATCACTGCAGAGTTTCAGTGGAATTGCATTGGATTGCTGCTGCTGTGGTCTGGAGAAGAGTTTGGGTCATTTTCAAACATATGACTTCCAATAATAAACTCACTACAGCATAATTTAATATTATTTCTGCATTTACCAGGACTGTGGCTATTGTGTGAAAATGAACAATGACCTTTTCAGGAGACAGATTCATGTGCAAGCTTCAAAGTGCTATGGATTATGAAAATTTGGGGCATGACTGTAAAGGGTCTTGTGTGACAGCCTGAGTTTCCAGTTTTGCCCCTGTATTGTAAGAGTCTCTCCTGTCACTGTGTTCCCATTACTTCAAGAATTCATGGTACAGCTTGTCATAAAATTCTGATTGAATTCAAACCATGTGTGTGTGGTTAGGGAGCATCTTAATTGTTCCATGAAATTAATTGAATGGTGGCTATCTAGGAGAGTTTTCATTGGATTTATTCCTAGGGAATGTAATTGCTGGTTTTGTAAGAAATATCCCACAAGCAGGCTATTTTAAAAGAGAATAAAACCCAACCCCTTATATTTATCTGCTGTCAGGCTATATTCTGGTGTTGAATTTGTGAGTTTAAAAATGGGATTGTAGCAACTCTTCGTATCAAAGTAAAATGCTTGTTTTTCATACAGGAATTACAGAGTGTAACATAATTGGGCTTGCTGAAATGAATTCAGCATCTCTCAGAGAACAAAATCATTGAGCCTACTGACTAAATTTAACAGCCTAATAGAAATATGCAGGTGAAGGTACAATTAATTTTAATTACTAGACTATACATTGTTAGTTGCACAACCATGAGTAAAATTAAAATGGCAATCACAATTAGAAAATTGCAACCTCATTGTGCAACAAATTAGTCACAAATTAAAAGTCCAGGAACTATTATACATCCACTTTATTGCTTTATGACCATTATTGCCCTGATATGGATTTTATTTCTTTAATGGCTTGTCCACCTCTTCTCACCTTATCTTTGTTTAGGATCTCTGGCTCCTTCCCAGATTGTAACTCTATTAAAAGAAATAATATAAGCTGGAGGGATATGACTTCCCTCTTCACTCTTGGCAGAAACTTGTAAGTGACCCAATCCTGCTCACGGGTGGTTTACAAAACAAGGTTTGTCACAGGATTATTTCAGTGAGGTTTCCAGAGCAAAGAAAAGAGTGTTCAGGGGGTAATAGCTGAGGTCTGGATGTGATGTAACCCTTTTAGCAAAGGTCAGGCCACTTAAAGAGGGGAATCTATATTGGTGTTAGACTGTCTCCTACCCCTCCCTCCTAGCTGGGCACACTGATTGTCTGAGCAGAAAATTTTAGCCATGGGAGCAGTCCCATTTTTAGTTGTCCTTCACAATGATCCCTGAAACAGCATTCAAACGTGATCCCATCCTTGTGGGATTGGTAGTGGTTGAAACTGCTTTTATCCTGAAACTCTTGAGGAGCCATCATGTAGTGTCTGTGAGCTGAGGTGGTGGCTGCAAACACCTGAAATGCATCACCAGAAAACACTGCAAATGCTCTGCAGGTCCCCATCTGCCTGGTGTCCCACACCTGGCAACCAGTGTCTGTACTTAAATAGAACCTGCAGCTCACCTGGTCAGATCTTGACCTGCAGGACAGTACCATAACACCAACAGCAATCACCACTGCCTTAACATTATCTTGAGTATTTGCAAGGAGAGCACCAATCTGAGGTGACTCTAGGCTGTACCAGGATGACTCTTCTGCAAAACTGAGGAGCCACGGGGAGAACTAAAGTAATTTCAGTCCCAAAAGCTGCAGTTCTACCCAAGATCCATCAGAGAAGTAAGGAAGAGAAGTTCTCATACCAGCATCTGATTTATGTCTTCTGCATGAGTCCAGTCCCTCCAGTCCTCCCACACAGGAGGCCAAGGAAAGACTGCAGAAACCAGGGCTGGGAAGGAGAGTACATAGCAAGGTGATAAATCAGAGGTTGTGGGGAGGGGTGCTGGGAAGGGGGCTTGAGACCAAACCATTGAACCCCAGCATGATCTCTTTTCTCCACGTGGTCTCAGTTCCTTGGGGCCTTTTGGAAAACCACCACTGTGTGGGTCAGTTTGTGTGAGCCTCAGCAGGGGCTTTTGCAGGACATGGAGAGCTGAAACCCCATTTCCAGCATGGAATTGAACAGCTCTCAGAGGGTAATGATGTTTAGTCACTACCAATTGGGACTGGATTTTAATTGATGACCTAGAGGTGAAAGTCTTTATATTCCATTACCTGCTATTGCCAGTATGTTTTCTTCTGTAATCCTCTTTATTGTAATGTGAATACTTTGTGAAGGAGAAATTTACATGAGACTGAAGATATGCAGCTGTTCTGGGGTGAGAAAAGATGTTTACTCCTTGATTACCTACCTATATTTAAGGCTCACTGGGGACTCCTTAGTGCAATCCCAAATTCTGCTATCTACTGTTAAAAAGGAACCAAAAAATAATTCATTGGAATAACTTAATTATTTGCTTTTTAAACTATGTCATAACAACATACTGTTGATGCAAATTTCCATATGATTTTGCTTCTATACTTACATTGTTCACCTGTCTCCAGGAAAGATTCCCTCTTATCCCAAGCAAAACCCATCTTTGCTAAATCAAACACTGAAATCTCCCTCATGCAGTTCTGGGAGAGGGCCAGAGCCTGTGATTTACTGTGTGTTTATACAGCTCCCAGCACCTGATTGCACAGAGCCTTGCAAGGAGATGAGGAAAAAATAATACTGTCATCAATGGGTAATTCATAAGAATTTCTCTCAGAGGTCCTAGAACTTTCTTATTATCAGTAGTTTTCATATCTCAGACCTCCCTAAGTTTAAGAGTTTCTTGATAGGCTAACATGGATGATTTTTTTCTTAAATATCTGGAGACATAAAAAATGAAATGACAGCTTTAGAATCTATTTGGTCATATTCTGGAGGGTCACTGTTTTGAATGATTTTTATAGCAGTGAGTATGTAAGATTAGGGAAACATCTATCAGTACCACTGGCTGATATCCGTTTAATATAGCAGGTTCTTTACTGGGAAACAAGATGTGTTGTTCCTTCAGCCCTGACATTAGCAATACTAATACAAGTATCTCTTTTATGACTTTGAATTTAAAAATAAAGTTATCACTTCCATTTCTCTGTCTGTAAAGTGACATTCATAATATGTCAAAATGTGCTCATAACTATGGGAAAATCTTGCAAGAGGAGCAAGGATGGTTTTTCATTTTTTGAGACACAGGATGCAGTTGAGATCCTTCTCTGTCCAAGTATTATGTATTTTTTTTGTAGTGTGCTGCCAAAACTACTTGCCATACCAAGGTTTTCTCAGCTTTAGTCTTCCCATGCTGGTATCTTAGGGGTGGTGTTGTAGGAAATGTGGTGAACTTGTCTAGAAGGAAATGTTGATGCAAGGAATTACATGTTTTATTTTTCCTCCTGCTTTTTGCTGGTAAGAAATTGGCTTGGCCTGTGAATCAGAGCTGCACTACAAATATCTTGTGATTTGGGTCAATAACTTTGCATTAATATTTGCTGTTAGTAATAAGTGGGTAGATCCTCATGGGAAAGCTGCAAAAATGGAAATGTCTCCTTGTAGATGTATGTTCATGAAACCAGGGTCTGCAGTTGACAGAGCAATTGGAGAGGTGTCTTTAAGCTTTATTGTTGGAGTGGTGAAACTCTATGTGACTTTTTAAATTCTTGGCATGGCAGAAAGGAGGGGAAACTCGGGTCCCAAACTTCCTACAAATCTCAGAAACATGGCAAATTTCCTATTGAGCTATTTTATTTATCCTGCAGAAGATATAAACATGATTCTTTAGCTGACAATCCTTATACAAGCTGGAAAGTAGCCATACATTTAACCTTGGTTGGTACGGTAAACTGCTTAATTTCCTCTCTACAAAGAATTAATTACAGTTCTACATAATAGATTCTTCTCTTATAGTCTAACAGGACTCAACAGAAAACATGGGTTTGAGCTTGTCACTTTGACATTAACTAAGCAATGTAACAGCATAAAAAAATATCCCTAGGAAACCTTCATCTCTGATTTTATTTTATATTATTATAGAGCTCACGCTTCAGTGCTTTCCTTTCATCTAGTCATTGGGCTGAAGAAATAACACAGAAAAGGAAACCTCTTGAGTATCTGATGTGTATGGTAAATGGTCATTTCAGAAACCGTGCACTATGGGCCTCAGACTGAGAGTTTAATTTAATTGGTTGAAATTAAAAAAACATTCATGCCTCATGAAATTATAACCTTTACCCCTTGTGTGTCAGCTACATCTGACACGAGCCTTGTTGTTTAGATATGAAATCCCTCCCCTATTTAAATGGAAGCTCCTATGGGACCCACGTAAACCTTGCATACAGAAGAAGCAAGTGGCTCTGATTTCTAGATCTCTGCTCCAACCAGTTAACAGCAGCATTTCTCTCTGTCTCTTTTTGTCTTTGCCATTTGAAAAAAAGCCCTATGTTTGTTTGTTATCAGTATGCTCATATTCCTGTTAAATTTCATGTTTGAAAAATTGCCTTGGTGTTCTCACTGGGGGAAATGAAATACAAAGGACAGAGCTCCAGGTTCCCATGTTTCCTATCGAGAAACTGGGAGCTGAGGTTAAATTTCTAGGTTGGATGATAACCTCTTTTATATCACTTGAACTCTCTACGTGATTATAGATGTGTGTGTGTATTGTCTGCTATGTTTTGAATTTCTTGTTGGTTTGGTTTATAAACATTAGTATTTCTTTCCCTGGATGTGAGTGCAGTGCAGAGGACAGGGCCAGCACAACTTCCTTTGAGATTGGGCAAATAAAAATGATTTTTAGTATCATATGCTATGAAGTAGAGGTGGAATGTCTTTAGTGTTTCAGGATGGAGTTTTCCAAGAGGCTGCAGGGGAGCAGGTCGATTGGCACTGCATTTCAGATGAACTTTATGACCACCACCTTTAGACTCCTTTGGGGAATCTCACTGTTATAACTGTGCCTATCACAATTTTGTATGATATACTAGATAGTGAGAGAAAACCCCTGCAATCTGGTAGTGCTGACCCAGTCCTTTAACAGGAGATCTGCTTACAGAGATATCCCAGTTCTGATGATGTTTGTGTCACGTCCATGCTGAATTTCTGGAGCCCAGCTCTAGTGTCTTTATTCTGTGAGACACTGAGTCCTCAGCTAGTCCAGCAGCTGGGTTACCACAGCTGTTTCAGTGATGGCTTCTCATTGTACCAGGATTCCTCCTTAGGATGGCATCATGTGGCATGGAAAGCTGATTAGCCAAGGTGGTCCATTCTTTCTTAGGCTTTTCCTATCAACAGATGTACCTGTTGGTTTCAGTTGTGTGTGTAATGTGGGCTTATGTAGGAGATATATATATATTGTTGACATTAAGTACAATTAGAAGTTAAAAAAATGTTCATGAGAACTATCTGGGATCTGGTGCACCTGCTATACATGCAAATTGAGGTCATTTATACTAGAGAAGAAATGACTAAGGAGATCAGGCCAAAGGACATAACATGTAACATGGAAGGGTTCCTGCTGGCACTTGGCAAGTCTGGTTGGGAATCAGGGGATGGTGATGCTTCCCTGAGGCAGGGGTGGCATGCAGGGAAGAGAAGGAGACCTGTCTGCAGCCCAGAGTCCAGGGCTCTGCTGACCACCAGCTTCAGGTGAACCTCCCTCCATCTCCCCATTAAAGCTCTGGTAACACAGGGAGTGCCCATGCATTGGCCACCAATGGCACAACCTGAATACCCTCCAGGGAGGGAAGAACACAGGGACAAGTGCAGGTTCTTCTGGTTGCACCAAGGCTGGGTGCAAAAAGGTTGTGATTATCCTGCAGTTCTGCCAAATGCCACTCGAAAGGGGGAAGGGGCCATGCATCACCTTGCTGAGCACAGAGGCATTGCCTGGGGACAC
>NC_044249.1:17090295-17170295 GCF_003957555.1 Calypte anna | reverse complement strand
AACATAGGTAAGTACTGTATATCCTATGATCTATTGGACTAATGAAAAAGGAGGTTTATCACTGCAGTCCAGTGTAAATCTGTGGATAACCTTACTGTACAGTCAATTTATTCCTTTAACAGGTTTATTCCTTTATCAGGTGTTTGTAGAAGGTTTCACCAGAAGTACAGCAGGGACATAATTTGCTGTGGGGCAGATTTATTTGTTTCACAGGGTTATTATTTTAACAGTCTGATAATCACTATGAGTATGTTTCACCATTTGGTATTTCTGTGTGTATGTGAAACTGTGTTTATTCATACCCTGAACAGGTTCATTTCCTTATCAGCTATTAATTTTAAAGAGTTTTATTACATATGCAGAGTGTATAGTGTACCAGAGTGCAGTAATTTTATTAAGAGATTTATTTACTGTCAGATATTCATTTAGCTGGGGTTCACTGTAACACAATCATACACTTTCACCTGGCCAATTTTCTTTGTATCACACTGTTAGTTATAAACAAAGCTTTTCCTCTGCTGCAGCCTCCAATCCCCCCCCTTTTTTTAAATAAAAAAAACTTTTTTACAAGGAACTCCGTCACACTCCAACCCCTTTATTTTATTCATCTTCTCTCCCCCACGCCCTGTCTCAATTTTATGGGAAGGGAATCTTGTCTACAGGCTCCTATGAAGTGTTTTTCTTTTAATTAATAGACTTAAATATTCTGCTAAAAGGAGGTGGTTTCAGAAATGTCTCTCAGATTCCACTTGGGAATTGTTTGTGTCCCAGCACAGAGTCAGTGACTGGCTGGAGAAAAGCAGCAGGAGCAAGATGCTCCTGGAAGAGCATCTTGAGGTCAACAGCAATACTTGGGCCCTTAATTTATATATTTTCTTGATGAAAAGCAACAATTTTACTTAGAGCATAGCAGCTGACACCTTTCAGATATTGGATCGAAGTTACATCTATTTTGAAATGTATCTCTGCAATTGTCTTCTAAATATTTATGTTGATACCAATATGCACACTGATTTTTGATTCCCCAGTGCTTTTTAGGGTTTTTGTTGTCTCCTAACTTCTTTGCTACTGTCATCTTCCCATTTTACCAGCCTTTTACTCTCAGTATTGTCTAAGCCAGTTTCTCCTTGAATTGCCTGAAACGTTTTTTGAGCAGAGGATAAACTACTAAACATAGTGGTATTTCATTCTAATGGAGAAGCATTATAACTTCACCTGTGTTATCAATACAAGATCAAAACTATTGGTGAAGGCACAAAAGTAAATCAAAAATTGTCTATAAACAGCATAGACTATTTACCAGATGCAATTACTAGAATTTAAACCTTCAATGGGATCATCAGTTCAGCACTGACTCCTGCTTCTGCTTTTTTCCTCCAGATATCCAACTGTTTAGTGAAAATGGCAAAATAATCTGCCAAAATCCATTGCCAATGACATTATTTATCTCCCAGATAGAGTAAGATGTCAGTGTTAGGACTGATTAGAACAGAGAACTAAATTTTCACAGAAGTTTTGGGAAGTATTTTTTTATTTTGTGCTGAAAGAAATCCGAGTTCATCAAACATTATTGTAAAACGGAGTTATTTTAAAATACCAGATTTGCACTGAAAAGGACTTAAGTTTTGTTTTGCTTCATCTCTGATGTGTTCAGAGAATCCATCCTGATCTGTGAAACCTTTTTCTTGATAATAACCTTGAAATCAATATTTAGTTGCAAAGCGTTTTCCCTCTGACAAAAAAATGCATTTTCAGAAGAAAGAATGTTTAATTGAAAATGTTCTTAACAGCTCTAGTCTGAATGAAACTACCCATCAGTTTACTCTTCACTGACTCATTAGTATGGTATTAAATTTATGACTACAATGAAAAAAAATCAGCTATGGGTAATTGAACCCCTATTGTAAAGAACCGTGTTAAAATGTCCTTAGTTATGCTCAAGGCTAATGTTATTTGTTAAATCTCCTAAGAGGTAATTAGCAGCTGAAGTTTTGTTTTCATAGTGTTAATTATTACTCTTGATGCTGCCATGCAACATCCCAGGCTCACTGTGACTTCTCAGCAAGAGTCTGTGTGACAAGTTTGCTCTTTATTGGGTCAACAGCATCATTATGGAGGAGCAGGGAAAGTAAAAAATGGGACAAGGGAGCAGGTGATGGACCCAGACTCAAGGTTTTCCTAGGAGATGTTTGCCAGCTCTAGAATGGTTGTGATTTTCTTGGGAGTGTGAAAGACCCAGCCCAAAGACAGCAAGGATGCAGCTGCTGAGTTTGGTCTGAAACTCAAGCTGTAGGAAGCAGTGATTTTTACTCTAGGTGGTGTCAGCCCTGACAGAAGCCTTCATAAACTCAAGTGTTTTCAATATATAGAGTAAAATGAAAAGCCCTGCATTTTTCTGCCTCCTCTGATCTGATCCTGGGAGTCAAATAGCCACAAGTTTATCTGAAATTTGAAGGAAAATTGCCTAGGCACCCCTAGTCCTCTGGGAACAAGCCAAGGCTCCACAGTTAAACCTTTATATTTCTTCTTCTGGTCTTCACACAAGAACTGAAGCAAACCCCACTGATGTTGACTGGGAAAAGCATTTCCTTTTACCATAGAAAAAACATTCTGATTTACAGCCTGCACTCCAGGTTTAGTGAGCCCAGAACAAACCAGCCAGCTGTGGATTGGCAGTGACCATTGAGGTTAAGAGAGAAGAGGTCCAAACATCAGCAAACATCAAAACTCAGAGTAAAAATCCCCCTGTGCAAAGTGTGAGGTTCTCACTCAGGTTCTGTGTTTTACACTGCAAGGAAGAGGCACTGAATGGCCCACTGGATCCTTCATCCTTATGCAGAACACAAAGGGGTGTGTGTTTTAGGGTGTGTGTGTATGAAAATATATATATGTGTGGGGGAAATGAAAGTTTTTTTCTTCCAATCCAAATGCTACTATAGTACAGATAAGAAAAACCTTTCTGGTAGCCTCAAGCAGTTTTATTAACAGTGAGAGATTGCTCCAAGCTGCCCCTGCTTTAAAATTGGTTTTGCAATACCAAGCAATGGTTGCTGCACAACTTCCCTTGACCAATTATTCAGGTGTATCTTCCCAGGAGAATTTTGGGAAGAGATAAGCAATGAGATTAAGACCAAGTTTGTTTGCAAACGGTGATACTTAGATTTTATATTCCTGTGAGCATGAGAGGTAAATGCTTTTTCAAGGGATGACCTCTGCAGTCTGGGGTTCTGGGTGCTTTCAGCTTTTCTGTTAACTAAGAATCAAGCTTTTACACAAGTTCAGGAAAACTCTAATGTGAAATTTGCTTTTGATATGTACAGTGAATAAACAGATCTGTTGATTTTTAAAAGGAAATGAGAACATCTTGATTTCTGGTTATCAAAATGTTTGGTGCAGTCAGAGAGGATGAAAATAACCTAAAGATAACCTCAAGAAGCAACTAATTTATTATTATTACTGAATTTATACATATAACGAATTTGCAGTTGTATGTAATAATATATTTAATGCAATTATTTTATGTATACGAGCAGAGATCAGGCCCACTCAGGGAAACAGTCTGGCTGTGAGGATCTGCTAGAATGATGATTTGTGCTTGCTACAAGCCTGAGAATGTCTCAGAGCAGAATCTTTTGTTGAATGAAAGGCTGCTTTGATATTAAGTCTGTTTCAACAGCTGAATCAAACTAGAGCTTTGTAATTCCTTGTGATTTACAGTATCACTTTAAAACTGAAATGCTATTTGATCAGATTTGAGGATGTTAACTTCCACCTTCTATAGCACTTTATCTGCATCTGACCGTGTCCTGCTGAATAACAATTCACTAAAGAACCTGTATCAACCTAAAGTCATTTAAAAAGAAGAATTATGCAAATGACCTCTCTCTATTTGCCTGTGTGGTGAGAGATCTTTCAAAGAAAAGAATAAGATGTAATTTCAACCCACTTAGAAGTGGTGCTTCCAGGGGGAAAGGAAATCTTTGAAGAAGCAATTTGTAGGCAGAGGTATTGTGCTAGAATGTGTAAATTGATGATTATTTACTAGTGAGCCTGGGAGGGAGAGAGACACATGCCACCTTTTATCAACGGGTGGCTGCTGCAGAAGAAGCAGAAATCATGTTTTTTACAATGTCTGTTTTCACTTTCATTGCTTGCCAAGGCTGTAATGCTGATCTCTCCATTTAAATTGGAAAACTAGAAGAAATAATTTAACATGGCAGCTTGCTGGCCTGCAGAAGCTTGCATGTCTTGAATGGCATTTCTATGTAATACAGATTATAGTTTTTAATGTCTCCCTGGATTATGAATTACTGTCACCAAAAGTTGTTATTTGCACCCAGGAGCTTTTAAAGTCTGAAGGAAATTTAGTTCTTTGCACTTCTTCCTGGGAGAGAGCTGGGCTGAGCTACTTCTTGTGCAGGAGAGGTTCTTGTGGAGGACTGCAGTCTGTTCCCCCTTGTTCATCTTCCTTTGCTCCCTTGAGTTCTAGATCTGCCTTTGCCTCAGTCCTGGGGGAGAACAAAGGCAGCTCTGGGGGCTTGAATATCCACAAGTGAAAGCAGACACTGAACCAGTCTTGCCTGGTGGGAAAGTTTCCCAAAGCTCTGGTTGAGGTTGGATGTCAGACATCTCTGCTCTTCTGCTTGGAAAACTGTGGTTGTAAACCTCTGTGTATACAATGAGCTATAACTTTATTACAAAGTGGAACGAGAAGCAGCTAAATGAAAACATTCTTTTGGAAAGGCAGGGCTGAAATCACCTGTTTACAGGTCTTTGGGTGCTGGATCTCAGAAGACCAGTGGTGGCTCAGACAATATGTTTGAGGATGAAATGGCTGTGCAGACACAATGGCCACAGAAAGAAAACTTGTAAAAATCAGTAAGTTGCCAGTGGCCAAGGACAGACCCTTCCTGCTGTCTGCATTTGGCTTTTGGCAGCAAGAAATGGTCCTCTTGCATTCACAGCTCAAGTATCTCTAGGATAGGCAAGCCTGAAGGGCAGGTAGGTGGCACAGGAGAGCTCCCCATAGAGAGCAAATTGCCTCTGAAAACTTGTGGAGATTTTTAGGGAAGGGAATAAAAACTCTTCCTCTCTGTTGTGGCACTTGCCAGCTCAGCATGGAATTGCTGAAGAATTTGTATGCATCAGCTGGGCTGTAGAAGCTGTTGTAATGTTAATTCCCAGGAGCTCTGATGTCCCTTACAACAGACAGCACAACTATGCTGAAAAGCCTTGGAAACCTTTTCTATTCCTATCCGGGGAGGAGAAGAAGTTGTTGCAAGAAGCAATGAGTCCATACATTTCAACTCGTCTTGATAATTTCTTTTTTTTTAAGGGTTTATTAGGACCTTTTTCAGGATTTGCTGTGAAAATTTAAGTAAAACTGAAGATCCAAATTATCACCAGTGCAAGGGACCCTCTCTGATCCTTTATCTCTGAGAAAAATGCTTTCTTCATGCCAGTCCTTTGATGCCAGTGCACACTGCTGCAGATACAGCCCTGTTTAAAGAATGGTCTGTTTACTGTTTGGATAGGTTCGAACAGAGAGGGTTTTTTTTCCACCTGGAAAAAAAGCTCTTCCTTAGCAAGATAAGTACAGAGTGTTTAATAGTGTCTCTCTCTTTCACTCTCAAGATTTCTCTTTTTATTTTTGCCTTTATCTCTGCCTACTCATACGTATTTTAAAGGGGACCTGGATAGTCTGATAGTCACACGTTCACACTGCCTTAACAAATGATGCCTCTCCTGTGTAATTAATGCAAAGGCACTGATACCATTAGGTCAGGTGGACTGAGCACTATCTGAGCTACTGCAGATGTCCTCAGCACAAAATCTCTCTTCCTGAAGGCAGAGGAGGGATATGAACTATCTCCATCTTCCAGCCCACTGGGAGCTGACTTCATGGGCTGTGTGAGGTGAAAAAACCAAAGGAGGGGAAAGGATTGAGGTTTTTCTGCTGGGCTGAGAGTGCCAGGCTGGGAGGAGCATGTACCTGGCACTGCCTTGAACATGTGTGCAAAAAACTCTCCACAGGACACAGACATGATATTGTTGAGCTGCTCCTTGAAGATATGTTATTAATGCAGCACACCTGAAATGTCCCTTACTGTAGCTTGCCAGCCCTCTCTCTATGACACTGCCTTGTGCAAGCAAAGGATGCCTTTCATGGTACAGCCTGGAAAAAGGAGGGGACACACAATTTCTTCTTACTTTGGGATATCATGAGTCTGGTTCTGGCATCTGTGGTCTCAGCACTGTTTCTGTGGTGCTCGCAGGGACACTTTGCTTGCTTTGCCTTCCCTACTCTTCACACATCACTGTCCCCCTCTGTCCCTGTCAGTGGCAGGTCCTGTGTTTCACAGGGGAGGGACTTGGCCTTTACTCTCACTCTTTGCTGCTCTGCAGCATCCTAATGGCAGATTTTTTTCCTTTTCTTTATTCTGATTAGTGGCTTTCTAGAGCAGCTCAAGAGTTTTTCTTGTGAACTGATGTTGTATTTGCTATCTTCCTTTCTCTTGGCACCAGTTATGATTAAAGTGACAGACAGTGTGCCACTTGAGGCCTCCCTGCTATTTCATATTTGAATTGGGTAAATTCAATTAATCATGTAACTTCTCATTTTATTTATTTACCAAAACCTGTAGCCCTTTATATTGTGGATGCCAATGCAAAGAACTTATTCAGTGTCCACACCCTTCTCTGGTCTTATTTTCTCTGAATGTTTTTTTCCATCTCACTCCCGTACCAATCTGACCGTCACCCTGGCACCTTTCTTCTCTTTGACTGACATGGAAGTTTTTGTTTAAAAACACTAATGCTAGTGGTTTAAAGAAGGTGCTTTTCAAAACATCTTTAACTTGTCTGAATACAGCTTTACTTTGTCTCGCCAGTTTCCACTATTTCCCTTATTTGAAGATTAATTTCACATTTAAAGAACACCTGGTTGTTTTTAATGATTTCTCTTCCTCTGCCACTCAAGCATCCTGGATTATTTATGGTACCTTAAAATCTTTCTGTTTGTCTCACACATTTACATGAGCATCCAGAATTGTCTTTAAATATTTAGTGTGCTGCCAGGATTTTGCCTTTGGGTATCACAGTAAGAAGTTGCCTGTACATTACTGGGTTCATATATCCCATGGCAGAGTTTTGCTGTTGCTGTCTGCCTGATGCGTGGGTTGACCAAATCAATCTTAACAAGACCATAAAAATCCAGGAAAACCCAGGAAACATGACCATATAATTCCAGGAAAAGCCAGGCTACACAGGAAACTATTTTCTTCAGTGAGCTGATCCTTGGTAACACTTGTGTACTTCTGTGTGAGTCCAGAGGAGGGCCACGAAGGTGCTCAGAGGGCTGGAGCAGCTCTCCTATGAAGACAGACTGAGAGAATTGGGGTTGTTCAGCCTGGGGAAGAGAAGGCTCCAGGGACACCTCATAGTGGCCTTCCAGTACCTGAATAAAAGAGCCCAGGGAAGCTGGGGAGGGACTATTGCAAGGGCATGGAGTGATAGGATGAGGGGTAATGGTTTTAAACTAAAAGAAGGCAGATTTATGTTAGACTTTAGGAAGAAATTCTTTGCTGTGTGGGTGGTGAGACAGCGGTACAGGTTGCCCAGGGAAGTTGTGGTTTCCCCGGGAAGTTGTAGTTTCGCCATCCATGGAGGTCTTCAAGGCCAGGCTGGATGAGGCTTTGAGCAGCCTAATCCAGTGGAAGTTGTCCCAGCCCATGGCAGGCAGGTTGGTACTTTCCAGCCTAAGCCATTCTGTGTTTCTGTGTTGCTATATCACCAGCCATCTGTATGTCTTTACTAGACTTGGGCAGGTGACTATACAAACATGTGGCAATGTGACCTTTTCTTCACCTAGTTTGACCCAGGATCAAGTATGTTGAATGTTTAGTATTTCTACCCAAAATTTTGCTAATGCTTGAAAGAGGTGTTGATATACTTCTGGTTAAATGCAACTTTAACTTCTTTTCTAAAGTCCTGTATCTGCAGTGACCTGTTCATTCAGAATCTTAACCTTTATATGAAACTTGGTCACTTTTGGTTAGTTTTAAATGCTTTGCAAGTTTCATATTTATGTCCTTTTGCTTCTGGACTGTAGTTTCAAAACTGATTCCCCTGTAAAGCAGCTGTGAACAGTTGTCATGAAACTACATTTCAGCTTTAAGGGCAGCAGCTCACGCCTTGAAAACAAAAGGGAACTTTCACATAAATTTCTGTTCTTGCTGCCATTGCTTGACTTGCACCCAGCTAAGGGAGAAAATGGAGACATTGCCAATAGAAATTCACCTTCAGGTTTAACCAGAATAGATGTCATGAGCAAATGAAACAATATTAAAACATCTTTTGGAGGTATTTGGGGGATTTCAGAAAATGTTAGAAGTAATTCTCCTGAGCAGTGTAAATTTGTTTGAACTGTTCCACATGAGTTTGGTCTGGTTTTCAGTTTGGGCTAAAGTCTACTGGTTTCTTGCTCCCATCTTCTGAGAATCTCTTCTATATCCTTCTATCTGCATATATAGTACTATCAAGATAACATCATTATATATTCTTCTATTTATTTTTTTTCTATATATATACTAGATGTTTTTAGTTGAGTAACATTTGTTTTATCTTACAGATGTGAAATTGCACATCTATAACTTGCTATTGCACTGTACAGATTAGATACCAAGCAGGTATTGTAAATGAGCTTGGCTTTGATAACTGTATAAATGAATTGAGCATCAAGAAAGAACTACAGAAATATTTCTCAACAAGAAAAGAGACTGTGTATAGCTTATAAACACATGACTTTTTTCATTGTAGTTTAAATAACCAATCTAAATGTGTCTTAGATACTGTAATTTTCCATTAAACCAGCTGAACATGAAGCATACAAGTATGAATTATCAATATTACTTGCATTCAAGGTGTTTCCTTAAGTCTTGCTGGTTCTGAGATACTTCTGTGAATTTCTAGTGTGTTTCTGGATGCTTCTGAACGTTGCCACGTGGTCAGGGTATGAACTGTAGAACTGGACAAATTAAAAGTGACAAGATGCACTATAAGATGTTACAATTAAATTCTTTATCAGAACCTACAAGCAGAAGCTGGGGAGAGAACCGAGCTGTGTACTAAAGGGTGCACATTGCCATGTCCTGCAGCCTTGGTGAAAGTTTCAAGCCTTGGACTGGTCAAACTAAACCCACAAATTGTCATTGACACAACAGCCTTGTGTTTCCTGTATGTATTTTAGCTCTCTTGGAAGTCTGAACAAGAAGGCAGCAGAAGGTTGTAGGGTACCTTGGATGTGGGGTGGCTGGGGAAGTGAGGCATTGCTTAATAAAACAGATAAGTGTTGTCGTTGGAAGTATTTCTGTTCCCTCTGTGCCTTTCTTTAGACAGATGAAAGCCCTTCAGTTAGGGTCTAGGAGAGCTTCATTCACTGAGCCTTTTTGCTGGTGTACATCCATGCATTTTGTTGGGTGCATTGCCTTTGGATTACGATGTTTGGAAGGAGTTTGTTTGCTCTGGAGTGCAATTATCTTTTCTATTGTTATTTACAGATGCTCATCTCTGATGAAAAGTGCCAGCACCCCCTGCATTTTGCTGCTGGGTTGCTGAAGAGAGAATGCAATAAGCATATCTTACACAAACTACAAACTGGTGGTTGCAAGCCAAAGCTTTTGCTTTTGCATAGGTTAATATTTCTATTGTTGTGCTAATTCCTCCTATTAATTCCTTCCTAAGTCTTTCTAAGCAAGCAGGGATAATTGGACACCATTTAGAACATTGCAACACAAAACCCCCTACATCCTTCAGGTTTAAAAGGTAAGGACATTAGTATCAATGCTTTTATTTGAGTAATAAAACAGAAGAAGATGTGCAGTTATTTTGTAATAGCAGCAAGCTCAGGGAATATGGGGAGTTACTAGGCCTTTTTTGCATGCTTTCTCACCTTACCAGTTCAGGTAATGATGAATCAGGGGTGGAATTTCCACACTTTATACCATTACAGCAGAGATTTTATAACAATAATAGCAATGATGGCATAGGCTCACTAGCTTTATACATTATACTTAGTTTTCCACACAATAAACCATACACAAATGCTCATGCTCATACACATATATCTAGGTTTGTGTATATACATGTAGAAATATATGTATGTAGCTATAAAAAAAGACCTACATTTATTCATCTCTGATTTGTATTAAAGATGAAAAGCTCCTCAATGTACTAATGAAATCTTTCATTAATGTGTACAAGTAAAATTCTGATACCTCTATTAGCACAGTATCTTTGTCAAAACACAGAAGAGCACTTACAGAATAAAATGCTCTCAGGCATAAAAGTCTAGAAGTCCCCAGAAGTTGATTCTGTCACATGCTAAGCGTGCTGGCTCCAATCCAGGAATGCCTTGGAGCTGATGCTGGACCTCAAGGCTCTCAGGACCACTTGTGCCCTCACAGGTCAGTGCTTTGATGAAGTGGGGACAAGAGGGTCAGAGTGTGGCTGAGCTGAACCTTCACTGAAATGGGACTGAACAGGAAACAGGACACACTAAATAGGACTGAATGCAGAAGTGATCTTGTGATCATGATACTGAGGTAGAACAGCAGATTTTAGGAGTGAACACATAGAATTTGCTGTGCACGTGTGAGCTGGGCTGTGTGTCCCTGGTGGGTTACTTCCCTGCACATCAAGCCCAGTGCCACCACACTTGCTCTAGTCCTGCTGCACAGTCTGGCTGTATTTGGGGTTTATTATTGCTCATGTGTAGGAGGTCCTTCTGCCTACAGCCTAAACACAAACCCTCTGTGTGGCTTCCAGCTGAATTTGGGGTGGCCTGTGGGCTGAGCTGGCTGCACTTGGAGATGCTTCAGTTCTCCTGCAGTAACAGGGGCACCATGAAGGCAGGTGGGGACCATGTTGCTTAGGAAGGGCTTGGATGTTGTAGTGGTGGATTTCAAGGAAATACTTTATTTTGAAGTGTCAGATTCTTAAGTATATACATTGGATAATGTGCTGAAATGTAGTGCAATGTATCAATTTAAAAAAAAATTAATTAAATAAAAGTATTAAAATCTCAGTGACAGAGATAAGTTTGCTTTTAAAAGGTAGTAACAGGAGAGCCCCAAATAGCAGAAGAGCCCCAGAGTGATTCTTTTTGCTTAGGACTTGTAAATCTACAAGGATTAATAGGAGCTTGCCCACATTTGCTTTCCTTGTATGGAATGTGATGGGGTTTTGACATTTTTAATGTTTTAATTTACGGGCAGGGTACGTTTGATAATATTTCCCCCCCTCCTTATGGAAAATGATTTCTCAGTGACTCCCTAAGCTAATTTCAGGTTGATTCTGTAAATATTGCTCCCCTGTGAAGGAGCTGTATTCTGACAAGTTCTACTTCAGACCAGACCTGCTGCTGATGTAGATACAAAGGTGGTCCAAATAATCCCTGGTTTGACAGAGGTGATGTGTGGGTTGTCCAAGTGTCATGCTCTATAGAGAATGAAATTTGGTGCCACCAGGTACCAAAGATATATTTATGAAAAAAAACCCAAACAAAGTAACCAGGAGAAGGGTTTTAAAACCAGGTTGGGTTGGGGTTTTTTTGTTGCTTTTAAAAAAATTACATACAAAGATTCATTACCCTTTTGAAAAATAATATTTTTATTATTTATTAATTATTATTTATGAACAATTTTTAAATTATTTGAGGCGTTTTACTTGTACAAGTTTTCTTGAGAAAGTAATTTTGCATTTAAAAAGCCTTAACTTTCATGCACAAACAGTGAGGAGTAGTTGATGGCTGCCCCTTTTTAGTAAAAGAGCAAGGTAGTCTTGCTTAACTGTGCATTTTACTATTTATAAAACACTGAAAGAAATCTCACCAGAACTCAGAAGAACTTATTAGATGCAAGTGTTTAAAAAGCATGCAGAAAATTAAACTTTACAGCTGTGAGTTTTGCTGAGAAGTACCAGCAGTGACCTAGTGAGAACTGAGCCTCCATGATCCTACGTAAAACAGAAACTGCATCAACTAATTCCAGCCTGAAATCCCCCAGCACCATTTCTTGGGACAGGACTTTTCCTGATGACTAAGGGACAGCAGATTCTCCGTCCCCAGCCCTGGCAGCCTGTGCCACATCCCTCTCTCCTTTATCATTTCACTGTTTTTTTGTCTTCCCTCCTAGAGAGGGTTTGGGGTTCAGGGGTAGCAAAGCGCTTGGTTCAGGACTTAACGTGAAGACTGTTATGGAGCAGAGGTTACTGAAGCATTTATCTTTTAAGAAATAGCATACATTTCCAGAATTGCAGTGTATGTGTTTTGTAAACAGGTCTGAGATATAAATGGGTCCTTCTTGGGGCTTTCCAACCTTAATAATGTCTTTTTTGTGTCTGTCTCACTTACGTGAGCTATTCTGCTGTACCCTTGTATATTTCTTGTCTTGAAGTTTGGGGAGATACATTGTTTTGTTCCTCTGCATTGCATAAAAAATGTATTTTTAAAGAGAATTGATTAAATTGAAAAAGAACTACAAGATATCTTAAAATACAGCTTTCTTATAACCTGGAACATTCTGTGAAGGCTTTGCAGGATATAAAAATATCAGGAAACAAATTCTGCTAGATGACAAAAGATGATCTTATTCCCTGTCAAGGACAATGATAGAACAGCAATCTTGGGCAGATTTGATATCCTTTGAAGAGCAAAGACTGTTATCAGTAGGAATTCAAGATAAAGTTTACTGTAAAAAAGCCCTACTGACAAACTTAGCAAAGATCAGCACTTCCTATGCCAGAATTTATAAAATGAAGTGGTAAAGCCAGCAGCAGAAGGCTAACGTTAAATGATGGTGAAAAGGCACAGCTCCTGTTCACACCCTAAAAAGAAGAACATTCATAAAGTTTATTGGAGGAAAAATAGTTCTCATTTACATATAGATGAGATGAAAAGGAAACCTACATTTCATAAATCCCTTGGCCTTATGTCTACAAAGTTTATCCAAGGGACCATGTCAGTCTTTTAAAAAATGCTGTATTTTCTTTAAACCACTCAGAAAAAATAAGGCATCCTTTTGATCAAAATTCTCTCCAGCAGATTACCTCCAAGTGAGAAATGAACTATGGGGGAAGATGAATGAATGGCACAAACCCCTGTTTATACCACTCACAAGCTGTGTGAAAGATCTTCATTCAGGCAACAGGAATTCTGTCTTGGAGCTCTGCTGAGCTAAAGAGGCAGAGCCTGGGTGAGTGCATTCAGCATCTGAGAAACTTCAGTGTCACTCAATCAACTCTGTTATATTTAACTGCAGAAAAATCAAAAGAGAATGCAAGAGGTGCAAGGTAAAGAAACCTCTTTTACACCCTTGATGACTGGATCAGAGGGAGGAATGGACTTTGCTTCCAGGGAGAGGACGAGGGATTATTTAGAGCAAAGATGCAGAACAGACAGTGGAAGGGAACTGGCAAGGAAATGGGGGCTGAAGTTGGCACAATCAGAAAATGAAACAACTAAAAAATCTCCAAAAAGTGAGAACTGCTTTGAATACAGATCTGGCTCAGCAGACACTCAGTCTGAGCAGGAGAATGTTTCATTCTAAGTGCAGAATTGTACCTTTGCTGACTTACTATGAAAGAAATTTCACACTGCAGTATGCACTGTACTCCTATTGAACTGAACAGTCATTTTACTCAGGAATTATACCAGTTCATCAGTATTAGGCAGAGAATTATCTTCCTTATGAAGCAATGGGCATGTGCCTCGTGAAAATCCAAGAATGGGAACCAATCCTGTTAGGCCTGAGCTCAGTTTTCACACGGGAGAGCTTCCTTTGGCCAGGACCCTCTGCAATACCTCAATTCCTCCCTCCTGGCATCTGGAGGGATGCTCAGGTGTGCAGGCCTCCTCCCAGTCTTGGGAAAAGCTGTGGTCTGGGCAGGTTTATCTTGGCAAGTTACCACAGAAGGTAAAAAAGAGATTTGTAGGCCTCTTTTCTCCTCAAAATGTTCCTAGAGCTGTTCTTGCAGCTTCCTTGGGAAGCTTCTTTCTTCTTCCTTCCAGAGAACCAAGGTGTGTGTGCACACTGTTATTTTATAATCATATTACTAGTGACAATGGGTAAATATTTAGGAGTTCTTAGCTAGCCCAGTTATGCTACAACTAGTAGATAATATCTGTGTCTGCTGAATTTCCTTTCTGCTATTAGAATATGTTCTTTCAAATAGCAAACTGCCTATCACTTACTAATCTGGCCATTGTGTAACTAATACAATAAATATGTCTCCTGTAAAGTGCAGTGAAGTAATGAGCAATTTAATGAGTTAAGCAAAGAAAGATAGAAAGTGAAAATAAGAAACCATGGAAACTACCTCACTAATCCTAGCAGAGTGCCAGCAGACTAATGAAGACAGACGGAGGGTGAAAATGAGAATAAAAAGGAGAAACAGCTCACTGAAGGCAGAGACTCAAGATATGTGTGTCTTTAAAAGATTTCTGTGTTTGCTCTTTGCACTAAGCAAACATTTCCTGTTTTCACAATTGTCCAAGAATGGTTTTCTGCCAAGGACACTGTTTGCAGCCAGGTCCTTTTACTAGTCTTTTATTTCTTGGTGTCCAGTCCCAAATTGCCCATTTTACTGGGAATTCCAAGTAAATGGTGCCATTTGGAGATGTTAGCTGACCCGTTTCCTCCCCCCAGGTTAAGTACTGATGAATCCGTGTCCTGTACACTCTCAGCTGTGATGGAAAGTCTGCTGCCTTTCCTGGTTTGGTTAAAAAATCATATTCAGAATAGGCTGGTTCTTATCTGGGGTCCATTACAATCCCAGAGGCACAGCTGGGCAAGTTGAGGTCTAGAGACCTTAGATCTCTTCTTAAACTTATGGAGAGAGAGAGGAGCTCCAAAAAAGGCCTTTATTAGAATTAAGTGAATTGTTCTTTAGAGATCTTTTCTCTCTAAAAAGAGAAGAATGGTGTAGGCTTGATGCCTGAAAGTGAGGACAGATGAGTCTTGGGTCCAGGTCTCTAGGATAACCATGAATGGAGGGTAAAGGAATCCTCAGCTGTTAAATTTAGTCCCAGGAGATCAATCTGGTTTTGGGGTGCAGCCTGGATATACCCTTCCCCTTGGGCACTGCTGTGGCTGATGGGCAACCTGCAGTGTCCTCATCTGGTGATAAGGACAAGGGATGCTACCACCATCCTTGTAGGTAGTAACAGCAGCACCACAGCATGCTGTGGGGTCAGGCTTTGAGTCACTGGGTGCCTTCTGTAGAAATTATCTGAGATTAATCTGGCAGTTAAATGGAACTGGAGTAAAGGGGTGTGTGAAATGAAATGCTTCTTGTTACTCAGAGGCAACTTGGGATGTGTTTTCCTCTGGGTGATGGGCAAGTCCATGAGGGAGTAGGTTTTAATATCTCAATAGGCATAATTTCTGACTGAGGACTAGGGAAAATTTTAGGTTTGACACTGTTGTTAGTGTTGTAAGAGAAAGGTAAGAGCCACAATTTTGTGGCTGTGTTTTTAATTTTTGTATGACTTTACATGTCACTCTTGCCTAGTTTTACAGTAGTGAAATACAGGAAAACAATGATGGTTCTTCCATTCCTTTTCATGCTTGACCATATGAAATGATGTATTCTAAAAACCCTTAATGTAAGCTTTAGTTACTTGAGACTCTCACCAAGAAGCTTGGAGCCATCATGGAGTTACTGTTGTGAGGAGAAAATCACAATGGGCACTGAATCAGGCAGCAGTGGGCTACTGGGGTTTGTCTGATATACACAAATCCCTAGTGAAAATTTCTGAAAAAATAATCAGGGGGAAGAAGTCCTAGCCTTGAAGAAGACAAAATTTGGCAAATGTATTCCTGAAAATTTGTCTTTAAAAAAACCCCTTGATAATTAAAATTTCCTGGATTTCCCTTTTTGTCCTCTCCCTTTCTGTTACTTGGAAAGTGGAAATAAAAATAGATAAAAGGAAAATTTAAAAATTCAGTATACTCGATCTTTGAACGGAACAAAATCGGTTTTAAAATATTTTTAAATTGTCTTTGAAACTGTGGCATAGTTCTGAAGTAATTTTAATTAAGAGCATGGAGTGACTGCTCTTGGAAACGGCTGCATTAACTGTTTTGCTGCTCATTTTGTCTGAATTAATGGTTACCCTGTATCCAAAATCACAACAGTCACTATCTGCCTGATGTTAATTCCTAACACTGCTTCAGGGAGAAGAACACTTTTCTCAAAAGGTATTTAAAACCTCAGAGTTACAAATGTATTCCTCATCCTCCTAGGCTAAAGGTTTCCTTGTGTTTGGTTTGTTTTTTTTTTTTTTCTGGTACAAAACATAAAACTTACAGAACAGACAACTTCTGTGGCTGATGATGTAAACTTGAAGCTTAGAGCAGAGGTCTCCATGGGATTAGCTGTGATCAGATCCTAGTCCAGTGTGTGCTGTGTACCCAAACTGTGCTGCTGTTGGGATCAGACTGTCCTCATGTCTCTTCTCTTAGGGACTGGAACTCCACAACCTCAGTGTTTCCTGCCATAGCTTTTGCCTTTAATAACACCTTGGAGCAAAGGGACCCACACCTGCTCTCAGGATGGTGAGGCACATCTTGGGAACATGTCAGGTAAATGAGGCTGTTTATGAGAAGCCTGTTCTAGCCAGCTCAGTGGTGTGTAATTTAAGACTATGTTTTAGACCAAGGGTGGGGGACTCTCATGTAGTGGGTTAATACAAACACGACCTTTAGCACACCCTGACCTTCCTCAGCCTGAGATAATGTTCCATAACAAATTTATTGAGTTGGGTTGATGATTTGTCAGCCACCAGAAGTCACTTGGTAAGAACAAAAGGAGGGTTGGACTGAGAGGAGTCTGCCAGTTGGGAATGCTCTTATTTTATTCTCTGCATCTTTATGTGCAATGTC
Organism: Calypte anna; assembly: GCF_003957555.1. Taxonomy (NCBI): domain Eukaryota; kingdom Metazoa; phylum Chordata; class Aves; order Apodiformes; family Trochilidae; genus Calypte; species Calypte anna. Next base: position 17,153,355 of record NC_044249.1, on the reverse strand, counting down.
TGAATCCTGCCTATCCTGTGACTGAGCAATGATTGATAGTTTTGCTTTACTTACCTTCTGCTTGATCTTGCAGTTTGTCAGTGGTTGCCCCTTTACACTCTAAGGTGTTGAGAGCACAGCCCCTGTCTGCACAGCTCTGACCTGCTGCTGCCCAACAGCAGCTCTATTTAGAATGCTATGGAAGTTAATAGGTAATAATTAATCCATAAAACAAATTCTCTGTGTCCAGAAGCAATATGCAGCTGCAGAAAATGCTAGGGCAAGATATTCTTCATAAATGAAGATATGGATATCCATTCTCATCATAAGCTCCTCAGAAAGTGGAGTGAGAGTATGTGAGCTTTTTAGTCACTTTATTGCACTGTTATTTGTTTTTTCTGTATTCAGACATTAGACAAGGAAAATATTTTTACAACAAATATCTGGTATGTTTTTAAACAGAGTTGGGGCTTTTATCAGAATAGGGAATATGTCTAAGGGAAGAGTTTCTAATGAATGTTTACTTGACTGGAAGTGGTATGATTACATGGCTGTATTTTTATGGAAAAAAGTTCATTTTGGTTTTTTTTATCATGCTATATATGGTTATATTTCCTTTTTCCAATTGTTTTGTGAATGATTATAAACCTCATCTTTTAGATAAATGTGTCAGAAATTTTATGGAAAAAGACCATTGAAGAAGAGGATTCAGTGGCTTTAGGACTTGCAGCCATCCGTGAAAGCACAAACGTGCTGGTGTGACCTTGTGTGTTCAGTGAAACTATCAGACCAGTCTGCACTGGACTTTGGAATATGAAAATCTGCAACTAATCACAGATAATATAACAGATAATCTGCAGTACAAAATACAAAAAATTAGATTTATTGGCAAAAATGCAGTAGAGCAAGCGATGGTGAGGTTTTGGGGTGCTGTGCTGTTTTCCTTCCTCTTTCCCTTGCCACATTTTCTCTTCTCTTGACAAAATGTGAAAGAAAACCTGTAAAAGAAAGAGAAGCCAATGAAATAATATTTACTGATACAACACCTCTGAATAGAATTTGGTAATTTTTGTTTATCAGTTTGAAGTAAGATCATTGAGATTTTATTAGGTGAAAAGGGTTAAAAAAATACTAAAATAAACTCATTAATATTTCACTATCTTTTAGAATAACGATTTTTTCACTTGCTTCCCCATGGGCTGTAGACCCTTGTGGTCATATCAGCTGCTATGAAGACCTCACTTTTCCACAGCTTTTTGCATCACGTTTAAACCATTGTAGATAGGACACAAAATGAATTGCCTGCCTTAATTCTCTTGCAAAGGACAATTGTATTAATTTAAGGATCAAGTTAACATACACTTTTATGAAATTAACTCTGGAATTATATGTCTGCAAATGTAATGCTGCTTTTTCTGAATAATACTGCTACTGAGCACATTAATAAATTATTGCTGTCTCCTATGATTACAATAAAATATTTTAAAGTGAAAGCCAGAGATGCAATTAAATTAATGGACTCAAGGAGAAACATAAAGCTCTAGGATGTAACAGTGTAAAAGGCCATCTCATGGTTGTGTGAGCCTTTTGAGTATCAGATGGATTTTCATTATCAGGAGATCAGAATTCTTTTAGATCCCACGTTGACATTAAAGGCAGGATACCATGAAAGTAATACTTAATATTAAGCTGCATGTACACTCCAAAGCTAAGAGAAGATTCTCATTCTTGGGCAAGGATTTCAAGCCCAGTGAGCTCACCTCTGTCTTTCAGTGCATTCTTCTCCCCTAGTCCCATTTTATGAAATTCACCTGCTGATTCCCTGTTTCCAGGGTCCTTAGAGAGGCATAAGAAGTGACCTCGAGCATTGCTGTGAAGTGCTATGAGTAATTCTTATTTCAAGGAATTAATTTTTTTTTCTAATGTAGAGCCTTTGGGAACAACAGCCCTAAAATTAGTCTTATGGGATTTCCTTGCATTATTGTATTTAGGTTTAGGTGTTCAGACACAACAGCACAAGAACCTTCCTGAATTACAGCAGTACTGGGACTCCTTCCCTGAGGTATCTTCCTTTGAAGGAAAGAGGATTTTTGCTACAGCTTGCAGTAGGAATGGTTTATTGCATTAAGGATATGAGCCCAAATAAAGGGGGAAAATAACGTTGTGCATTTCTATTTTTGTTGGTAGAAGTCGATGTGTTGCAAGGGATGAGGATTTTCAGAGGATGGATTGTATGGTGCTGAACTGATCCCATGCCTCCAGTTTATGTTTCCTTACAGTAGTGTTCTGACAGATTAATCCTGTAATGGTTAGTGTTGATTCTCTTTTTGTCAAATGTTGTTCTGTTGTTCCTGAAGAATGGAAGATTTTTTTTACAAGCTCTTTGTTCCTTAAATACTTGTTCAGTGCCCTTTGAAATATTTCAGTGTATTATACCAGTGATCATACATGAAGTATCTGTGAAGTAAATCAGCCCCAGTGGTTCAATACCATTTTAATTGAATTGTCTTTGTATTTAAATTGAAATAGTCAATTGCAGAGGTATATTTACCCAGGAAGCCCAGCTTAGAAACCCAATTTATTCTGTATCTAACAGAAAGAGACCTGCATCAAATTATAGAGACAGAAGCCCAAAGTATTAGATGTGCATCTTTCCTCAGCAGACTGCCCCTTTAAATTGGTCTCAGAGAAAGAACAGTGCATTTATAATTTAGCTTGTCCTGAAGGAGAACTCTTCTCTGTGGGAGGATCCTCTTTAATTACAACTTCACAGTAATAAGATGAGAAATGAGCAAGCAAGAAACTACTGCTGGAATGAGACATGATAAATCAGTTTGTCCAGCAAGCACGTTTATACCAGATCTATCACCACATTCAGCATGGCCCTATCTTTCTTATTTCAATAAGGAAATCTCATGAAGAAATTTTAATTGCATACTATTAGGTGAAAGTCAATGTCCCATAATGAGCAAAGTGAAACCTGCATTTTTTCTTCCTTTATCTTCATGCTTTGAGTTCCCAAGGATTAACACGAAATGATTTGCCCTTAAATTGCACCCTTTTTTTTTTTTTTTTTCATTTGTCTGAAGGATGTAGATTTTAGGGAATTTAAAAGGCACCAAGCTTTTGCTGTATCCTTCATGCTTGCAAGTTGGGAGTCAGAGGGGAAAAAAATTTCCAATTTTCAAAGTCTCCTATTGTTAAGGGTGACTGAATGGCAGCCTGCAATTATATGATTTCAATGTAATTCATTCAGAAGGGAAGAGGCTGGTTCATAGATGCCTGGCTTAAAAGATTGGCATTGCTGTGTGATTAATTTCCAAACTTTGGAGGTATTTTCAACAGCATACAATGGAAGCATGTGACAGTGACATTTTCTGGATTTGTGCTAGGATTGCTTTATAATTGAAGTGCTAGGCTTGTGGGGACCACATTGTCATTGGAGTTTCATTTTTCATGTTTGTGTGTATATGGGTATGATATAATTATATATATACATCCCTGAGTACATATCTGCACATATGTATCTGTGAGCACACATCCATGTGATGTGTGGAAGTGTTTTATTTATTCTGGGGGAAATCATTCTGTAGATGTCTTTGCAGCATGTTTGATTTTGCTCCTTTCACTTAGCTGTTATTTTCCCTTTCACAAAGGAAAGGTAATGAAGAAGTTAGTTCTTGAAAGAGTTGTAGTTTAATGTTTGATTTAGGATATTTAAGTGAAAAAAAGGATTTGTGGTGATTTTGGTTTGGTGGTTTGTTTTTTTTTTTTTGAGTGAGTGCAATTTGTGAGTTACAATTACAGGCAAAAATTGTTATAATGGGCAGCTGGGAAGTACCTTCTCTACAACAGCTTTTCTTTTGGTCCATTGTTTGTTATGCTCAATGAATTCCCCAGTTACTCCTATTTAAAACTGTGCCAAATCTTCATTATCAGACCTCAAAAACCATGAAACTTACTTGTACAGAAAAGAGTGAGAATGATTCAGAAATGAAACCAGAATACTTTCTACTTCCCACCAAAAGATGCACAGCCTGTCTACCTCAAGCAACAAAATAACTCAGGGCAACAAGCTCAAAAAATTGACTCAAAAAGTAATACATGCAGTTTTTGTCTCTATTAATTGATTTTCCTAGTTTTGAACTTACAGGTTTCATAGTGCAAGGTTTTGTTTGTTTTGTTTTTTTTTACATAACCAGGATAATCCTTTAAAAACATAGGTTATCATTTTTGCTATATTTGTATGAGTCTGAGAAAGCAGCTTGAAGAAGGATGTTCCACTGAGAGGGAAAACTGGGTTTAAAATTGGAATGCTGCATGGACTTTGATTCTAGCTGAAAATTTTCTGATAAAATAACTTTTGTCAGACAAAGCAGGTCAGGTGTTGCTTCTGCTGGAAAACTCACACCAGTTTCAGAAGAAAAGCTTCTTGAGATGAAGATCCCAGGGACAGGTCAGTATTCCTTGGATTTCATGAAACCTTGTGAAAGTTTTAAGATTCAGAAATATTATTTAATTTGGGGCAGAGAAATACCCCTCTCTAAATATAGATGGTTCCCTCTCCAAGCAAAGTCTAAATTTCAGACCAATATAAATGCCTTGGGGAATGGGATAAATGAAAGAGGTAAAAATAACTGAAGCAAGTTCTTTCAGTATTTCTCTGAGAAATACTGAGAAAGATTGTTGAGTACTTGCAGGTCTGAGGTGTCAATACTCCATCCAGCACAAGTCTTGCTGGCTTGTAAGGGAAAAAAAAAAAAAACTTGTAAAAATAAAAATTCCCAGTCAGTGGATTTTTGCCAAAAGCTGGAAAAATGATATTGCAGTGCCAGAATACTTACACACAGCCCAAATGCCCAGATCTGCATGGTGATCAGAAATCCTGAGGTGAATTTACCTGGGGCAAGGCAGCCTTCTTCTGCCTTACATTTCACAGGATCATGGAATGGTTTGGGTTGGAAGCAACCTTGAAGACCATCTAGTTCCAGCCCCCCTGCATGGGCAGGGACACCTCCCACTGCACCAGGATGCTCCATGTTCCATCCAACCTGGCTCTGAACAATTCCAGGGGAGGGAGCATCTGCAGCCTCCCTGGACATTTCCTGTTGATGAGAGGTTCTGGGTTGCTGCTCTGGTTTCTATATGGCATCTCCTAGCTTGTGCAGCATCCCCATGCATTATATAGGTTCCTTGCTTAGCCAAGACTATCGGGACCTTACCAAGGGTAGTGACATTTCTATTTGTCTGGGTCTCACTGCCTTTTCAGAGTAACCCTCTGCTTGGGATGGGGTCTTTAGGAGGCCAAAATATTATAGGGCTAGAGATTGCTTTTGGCACTTCAGTAAACTGAGGTCATCTTTTGAGTGAACCCATTTTCACTGCAGGAAAGTGCTGGGGAATGTTGAACAGCTGAGATCCAAGGTTAGGAAATGATAAAAGCTGTTAAAAATGTCAGATTGTCTGTCTGGTCCTGATGGCAGCAGAACACAGAGGAGGGGATGGAAAGGTAGGGCTGGAGAGGCCCGTGCAGGTTGTGTTTCCTTCCCTTGGTGAAAGGTGGGTTTGTGTGCTGGACACACAGCAGGTGGGGGGAAATTCTTCTCTCAGTATGAAATGATTGTCTATTTGTTCTGCTTGTGGAGCTCCCATTACTTCTGGTGGGGTTCATGAAAAGAGTTCTGAGTGGGAAGCCAAGAGCGACTGATTCAGAGATGATCAATTTGCCCCATAACGTGTAGGTAGTTTTATGAGCTGTCTGTTCAAGTTGCTTTACACTGAAATTGAAACTCTTAAACAATGACCCAGTTGTACAGTCAGCTGGTCCCACTGCAGTGCACAAACACCACCTTTTTGGGTGGTTTTTTGCATACTTTTTGTTATGTTAGGGATACAGGACTGCAAGGGGCTTCCACCATCAGTCCACACCATTGATATCAAAAGAAATTAAATTTTATTGTATCATTCATACAACATCATTCTCTTCTCTCAACATTTTTGGTTTTGTACTGTTCAAGGATTTCTAGTGTCCAGCAATAACTATCTCAAAATAATTTCAATTTTAACTCACAGTCAAAATAGGCTCACAATACAAATTAAGTGGTTGTATACTTTTACCAAATCTTTCATGAAACACACAGAATATGCAGCTCTAGACTTGGGCAGCTGTAGCACACTGCAAACCAGGAAAGGAGGCATTTGGAATGATCCATGACAAAGGGAGAAATGTCCCATGCTATTATTAAATGATATTTAATGTATTTGTTTATGTTGCAGTGAGGCAAACACAGAATTTTCATTTCAATGAAGGAGGCTGATGGAAGTTGGGACTATGCAGTGGATGTCGTGTGCCCTTGATGTCACAGGCTGTAGAGTCACCTGGGCTCAATCCCTCTGAGTGCCACTTTGTGCCTGAAAAGAGCTGTCTGTCCCGTGCCACCACTTATTTCCAGAGTGTCACAGGGATGCAAAGCTCCGTGAGGCTCTGGCTGTCTCTCTCATTGTCTCTCTGGTCCAGAGAACATCCTAATCCAGTCAGAGAGCAAAAAGGGGACTTGTGCTCCCTGTAGCCATGTTTTCAATGCACTGTCAAGTGGGGCTGACACTGGTGGGTTAAGAGAGCTTGCCTGGGCTTACCAGGGTGTCTGGTGTAGGTTAACACAGCTGCTTAGGAGAAATCCTCCCTTTGCAAGATATACTGGAGTTTTATTGACTTGCAAAACTATTGAAATAACAAAGGTCCTCTGTTTTCCACTGTAGGCCTTTAACTGTACCATGACTGCTTCTTATTTATTTTTATCTCTAATGCCACGTTTAAATGTACAAGCCTGACTGTGGGCATGAACAACTCCATTTCAAGTATTTATCACCTTCCTAGACACTGCAATTTCCTATTTTTGGGAAATATCCCTCTTGTTGTAGATATCTTTTCCTTAATTTATTTACATAGAGAAGTGGAGGTGAGCAGCACATACAGCAGTCTGCACACTGATACAGGAATGCTTGTGTTTTGTCCAAGAAGTGACTTCCCCTTAAGATCTCCTGTTACACTGATTGCTTTATTTTAAGTTTTGAATTTGTTAAAATTGCTGCTGAATTGAATGTGTAATTCTTCTTATGCACTAGCTTTGAAGCTACTGACACCCTGTGCAATTAGAAAAATTATTTTCCAGTTCATAGAATCACATTTGGTTTGGAAGTAACCTTCAAGATCAGCTGGTTCCAACCCCCCTGACATAGGCAGGGAAACCTCTCACTGAAGTTCTTTTTTCCTTCTTGCAGTAATACTGGGGGGAAAAAAAGTCACTGTTATGTGATACCATGGTGTAAAGCTCCTGCTGAACATAGTCAACATGTGTATGTATCAGAAAAGGTCTTTTGCTTTAAACTCACATGTGATGGTTTCCTAAACATGGGAGCACTTGCTGTGTGCCAAAGGTCCCCAGGGGAATTACTTGGTTTGCATTTTCTGTGGTCTGTGAACCTGTAATCAGATTATCAGAAAGGAACTCAGTTTGTACAGTTTCAAAGCAGTGTCATCAGACTCCTTCAGCTACTGAGTCTGATGTGCTTTGGAGGCCTTGGTTACATGAAATGGCATGAATAGATTTTTCCCCTGAAAGGATCATTTCCAGATCAGAAACATGAGGACTATGAAACCCTTTAGAGTCCAAATCAAATTCCTTTCCTTAGAATCAAAGCTGTTAGGGTTTCAGCAGCACCAGTCTATATTGGATGGAACTGTCTTTGTGACCTAGAGAAGTAGAACAAGGTACTAGAAAATAATTCTGTAGTCAAAGACATCCTCTCCTGGCTGTAAGGGGTAACATAAAACAACAAATAGCTAAAGCACCTGATTTCGGCAATGGAAAAAGGTCTTTAACCAAGGCTGAAGAATTCATTTAAGTCTTGATCATAGACAGACCTGCAAGGGTGAGCTAACTGCAAGGTGGAAGGAGATTTCCTCCCTGAAGATTCCTTGACTCAACAACCCAGCCTCTTACTTACCCTGTGTAGTCACTTTTTCAGGCCAGTGACCCACTGACTGCAGTGATGAAAACTTGGTGTTGTTTGACCTTTTCATCTCATTAAAACCTGGATGCTAGGTTTAGCCAAGTCTGGAGACCACCATGGCATTTTGAATGCAGGATGACTCTATAATATCAATTAAAAAGACAGTGACAGGGCTTTTCTTGTACAACTCTTTAATACAAGCTGTAAGACACAGAGGGGCTTGGTGGTTTCTTTGTGGCTCGTTTCTCTCCTGCTCTCTGTATTTTCAACTAAGGGGACACGGTTCCCTGCCAGTAGATGCAGGCTATTTAAATGCTCCATTGGAGAGGGATTAAAGTTTATGCAAGGTCACTGGGGATGTGATAATTATAATCACAGGTTTTTGGCTCCACAATGACAGCCATTTGTTATTTTCGCTCGAGTAATTCCTGCAGCTTGGAGCTGTTGACAAGCGTGCACTGATTTACTGGCCCCCCCAGGTCCCAAGGCAGTGTCCCCTCTGAAGTCTGACACCCCTGCCTGGCTCCTGCTGCTTTCAGTATCTTTGCTGCTGCGAGCTGCAATACGGACTGAAAATTGGAGAAAAATATTGTGTTAGTTTATAATGGGATCAGAGAGAGAGAGAGAGAGAGACATAGGGTTGCTGAGTTTGCTACTACTCTACAGCTTCCCCACTCCCCTTCCAGGGCTGAATGTTTGTTCCAGTGTTGTGAGGGAATTAATAAACTACTGATGTGCTTTGCAGTGTAAGACCTTTGGGGTGTTTTTGTGATGGAGAGGCCTTAAGAACTTACATGCAAAGATCAAGAGGAAAAAAATATGCTCTTTTGAGAAGCAAATCTTCATTCTGTCTCTTCAGCCTCCTCGTCTCCCTTTCCCTTTCTTTTTGATTTATGTTGCCTTATTTTGTTTGTTTTTGCAATCAGAGGTAAGAGCATTTTAGTATATATTAAATGGTGATAAATTGAGAATAGCTGATGGGCTAGGGCCAGTATGACATTTATCTTTATGGGTGGGGAGATTGATAACTCACGAGTGGCATGAAAATATCAAGCAAAATCACTTAATAGGGAATCTGTTTTTTGGGAGAGCATTTTTCTTTTATGCAGGCACATGATAGCTCTTTATATTTTGTTTATTCAGCTTACTTCTTTGCCCAAGCCTCCAATTTACTCCTTTCCCTCTCTAAAACACTCCAACCTCTCCAATTTGCATTTAATACATTTAATACATGACCTTTCTCTCTTGCCTGCTGAACCTTCAACACCAATTGGTCCCTTATCTACAGTTCAAACTTCCCTTTAGTTTTTATGAATACATTCCAAAGTCTTCTACCTCTGGTCCCCCACCTGTGCTCTCACTGTGAGGGTGACAGAGACCGGCACAGGCTGCCCAGGGAGGTTGTGGAGTCTCTAGAAGGGATGATGGCAGGGGAGCAACCAGGGAGGCTCAGTTCAATGCCAGATAAGCATGCAGACTTCACAATTTTCACAAGCAGACTTCATAATTTTCACAAGCAGCCTGAGAGCCTCGTCTAACAAGACTTGTCTTGTCTAGGCCTGGCAGTTTCCCATAGCCAGCACTGCATCCCTCTTTCTTCCTGCTCTGGGGAGTTGAATTTGTTTTTGTCTTTGTTGTTTCCTTGGTACTATTCAAGCTCAGGCTTCTTGCTGTTTCCTTGTCCTGGTTTGAGAGGACCAGGGTAGAAAAACCCAACCTGGAACAGCAGCAGCAGCTGCCAGGCTGGTGATGAGGCAGTGATAATGAGGAGCAGCTGAGCCCATGGGAGGAGAGGATGGGACAGGTGACCCAAATGGAGCAATCACAGTGCTCCTTCCCATGGGGCTCAGTATAAAATGGCTCCCAAGGGAGCCCTCTGGGGTAGCTGGGTTAAGGCTCTCCTGCCACTGCTTCTAGTTTCCTCATGGGAGAAGGACAATATTTACTGAGACAGGTTGTCTTCTACCTACTCAGGTTTTATTCAACCTTAAAGACTCTGCCCTTTATTCCATTCTTCCCTCTGGGAATGTCTGGTGGATGGAAGGATGACCATGAGCCAGCAATGTGCCCTTGTGGCCAAGAAGGCCCATGGCATCCTGGGGTGAATTAGAAGGGGGTGATTAGTAGGTGGAGAGAGGTTTTCCTCCTTCTCTACCCTGCCCTGATGAGGCCACATCTGGAATATTGTGTCCAGTTCTGGGCTTCTCAGTTCTGGAAGGGCAGGGAACTACTTGAGAGAGTCCAGTGCAGAGCAACCAAGATGACTGAGAGTGTGGAACATCTCCCTTAGGAGGAAAGGCTGAGGGAGCTGGGGCTCTGCAGTTTGGAGAAGAGGAGAATGAGGGGTAACCTCATCAACGTTTATAAATATGTAAGGGGTGAGTTCCAGGAGAATGGAGTAAAGCTTTTCTCAGGGGTGACCAATAATAGGGAAAGGGGCAATGGTTACAAACTGGAGCATACACGGTTCCATATAAATATTAGGAAGAATTTTTTCACTGTGAGGGTGACAGAGACTGGCACAGGCTGCCCAGGGAGGTTGTGGAGTCTCCTTCCCTGGAGCCATTCAAAGCACACCTGGATGTTTTGCTGTGTGACCTGCTAGAGGTGACCCTGCTCTGGCAGGGGGGTTGGAATAGATGATCTTTCCAGGTCCCTGCCAGTCCCTGACTTTCTATGATTCTATGAATAACAGAGAGCATCTGTCACTGCACAGCCACTGTCCAGACTGTGACATTCCTCTTTCTCAGTAAATCAGGAAAGTCTTTCTGGCTGTCTCCAAATAACCAGCATCTTATCTCCAAGTCTCACCATTAGTCCCAAGATAAATGTCTAGCTAGCTTTCTGCTTAGTTTCCATTTGATGTTCCTCCTGCAGAGCACCAAGTGACTTCCTCATTTTCTATGTGAGGAAATAATTCTTTTCCACCCAATTGTGCATCTGGAAAGGTTCTGACATCACTGATCAGGCTGTATTCTTCTTGTCTCCTGACACCACTGTGTCCTTTTACATTCTGTTGGAGAATTTAAGACACCTTTTTCACATTTCAAACCCCTTTTGCTTGAGGTTTTCTTTTTAGGGTGTCTTAGAGTAACAGGCTGCCCAGGGAGAGGTTGAGTCACCACACCTGGAGTTATTTAAAAGACATGTATACACATCTTAAAGACATGGTTTAGTGTTGGACATGGAAGTGTTAGGTTTGCAGTTGGACTCTTTGGATCTTTTCTGGCCTGAATGACTCTATGAGTATGGATTTTGTGTGCTCCACAGAATTTTTCATACTCTTTATTCCTCTAACCTCCTACTCTGTTTACCAGTCTTGACTGTTACTGATTAATGTTACACAAAATTTGAATCACATTTACACACAGCTTTTCTCATGCTGATTATCCCAGTATGGGTATATTATCTCAATAATTTGTAACTGGGGCCACGAGCTCACTATTAAGGTGAAAGCCATTTTATTTACCCTTGAAGTTTAATTTAACATTTTTCTCCCATCTCTAGTTTCACCTCCAGAGCAACAGGAACATTCCCCCTTATTTAAATCCTGCTTCAGCAGCGAGCCCTACTTGTGTTATTTCTTCCCAAGCTGTTGTAATCTTCTGTGTTTATCTCTGCCTGCAAACTTGGCCCCATTTCACTGTGAGCTAATTGAAAGAACTTTCAAAGCTAAGTGGACAAAGTTCAGGAGAAAGGAAGGTTTGCTGTCTGCTTTTTTTTATCCAGCAAAACTAAGCAAGTTGTTTGGTCTCTCAGAGTCTCTTTGTCAGGGGCATCAGCAGAACCCTTCTGTACAGCATGAGAGATCCAAGGTTGAGTGAGAAGTCTTTGGTTTTCTGTGAGTCCTTTTTTGTCATAAAATAAAACCTAACCTAGTAGGAATTAAATAAAGGACCTCTTTTTAAAAAGCAGTATTTGCCACTTAAGCAAAGCTTAATACAATGTCATGGTGCATAGAACTTAATGTTGAGGAGCAAGGAGCTGCCAATATTGTGCAACATAAAAATATTAAGTACATTATGATGGCAAAACTAACCTGTAGGGGTTCTAAGACCCAAGCATTGATGGATTAATTAGTATTTGTGAATCAGTAGTGTTTTCATCTGGGTAAAAAGAACCAGCTGCCCAGCAGATATGGGATGATATTATCCAACTTATTTGTCAGAGAGCTCTATTTAGTCAACATAAAATGTTAACAACAAAAAACCCCAATTAGTTGTGTATCAGTGTGGACCTGTTTTGAAATCTCATTGAGGCAAGCTAGTGTGATTTCTTTGTATAATAGGAAGGTGCTCTGCTGCATATATTCTTATTGGACATGATGGCCAAACTGTTTCTTAAATAGCCCTAAAATTTGCAACAGATAGAAAAAAAGAATGCAATGTGCTCTGAGTTTCATGTGTCCTGCTTCATTTTGAAGAATGAATTTCTTTAGCACAGAATTATGCAGGAATTCTACCAACTAACTCTTCATCACACCACAAAGTAGTAAAAGTGCTTGCTACCAAGAAGCCAGGTTTTCTTGCCTGTTAGATGTTCTCTTGTTGCTTTTAAAACATTTAATTTTTACAAAGAAAGTGTTCAAAGGAAGCAGATTTGTAGCAGCACCAGCATGAGGTGACTGAGGGTTTGCTCTGTGAGACAGATGAAAGATAGCAGGCTGGAGGTAAGGTCCTCTGGATGATCTTGGGGGATAACTTAGGTAAATAAAATGTGCATTCCATGTGAATTCTTGTGCACAAGTGATTAGTGAGTGCAGAGCAGTAATTACCACCTTTAGCCCAAACATCCAACATACAATTACCTACAAGAACCAAACACACATGGGGAAGGTCTCAGTTTAGACCCTCAGACAGTGCTCTGTCCTCATCCTGTGGCAGTGACCATGGCGGTCAGGCAAAAGGGAGGTCAGGTCATTGGAGGGAAGTACTGACCCACTCTGTAGCCATACCAAGGACCAACAGGGACATGATTCCAGCTTTCCAGTATATAAAATGCTGTTATCAAGAGGAGAGTGATCAGTTTCTGCAGTTCAACCTCATATTCAGCAAGAACTGATTAGGAAGTGATAGACTTAAATGCAAGGAAGTTCAGAAAGAATTTCTAACTTTAAGGACAGGCAATGATGCACCAGCTAAGTTACTGAATCTCAATGTCTGTAGGTTTTTAGAGATAGAAAGTAAGGAACGGTGGGATACTTTTTCCTGGACTGGAATAGATAAAAGGATTACATTATTTTTTGTGGTTTTTGTTTTGTTTCATTCCTGGAATCATGATTTGAACTTCAAAATATTTTTCTATACCTTCTCCACTTCCTAATTTTCCATGCATGAAGTGCTCTACTTTTTTCCCCCAGATTTGCATCCTTTAAAAGCTTTTACACAGGTTTTTTTCCTTTCTCCACTATTTTTGTAGGGTCTGTTTCTGGGAAAATGATGTTTGGTCCTATTTCACTTCATTCCCCAGTGCAGCTGTGCTGGCAAAGTAAGTCTGCTGCTAACTCCTTAGTCCTGAGTGATAACAGTGTAGATCAACAGTGCTATATAAATGTAAATTTCAATTCATTCCCTTCATTCATTCAACAAGCTATCAACATAACCTTGTCATTTCAATTTTTCACACTTTTTTGTGGGAGTCCTCTGTCTCAGTGAAGTCTCATTTCCTCAGCCTGGTGCCAAAGGTGACCAGCCTCTATTAGAATATATAGTCACTTTTTTTTTCTTTTCTTTCTTTTTTTTTTTTTTTAAGTGGTCAGTCATAACGAAAGGAAGGCAGTCATGGTCTCAGCCAACCTTTCTCTCTGCTTCATTACTCAAACCTCAGCCAAAAAGGTGATGTTGCCATCCTCATTACTGTCCATGACTGGTATGTACTCTGGTAGCAATAATTTGTCAGACTTTGGTAAGTTGTACTCTTCACACTGTTCAGTAAAAACTGAAAAAAATATTTACAGTGTAAATATTAAGAATCAAGAATACTTCAGACGAGGACAGAAATACATTACAGAAAAATTATCTTTCAAAATCCTCCCTTCCCATTACTGCCAGAAAGGAGATATTTTTGCTTTTACTGTTCTGCCTTGGACTTTTTCTCCCACAGATTGTATGAACACAGATTTTGCTGGGGAAATTGCCCTTGTGTGTGCTTACACAGCCTCTTGCTTAGAGATACCAGTTCTTAGGTCCTAGAATTACTGACTTCCCAATTAGTTAATGCCACACATTCTATATGATGAGCATAAAAAAGGTCCTTCAACAGCCACCCTTGATATTCTGAGCATTTCCAATTTCTACTTAGTCATCTCAGTGCATAGGGCTGATACTCCCTCTGGCACTTCAAATGTCATTGTCCCTGATGTGACTGTTCCCTGACTGGCCAACATTAAATCACTTTTCCAAAGTTTCTGAGGGACTTTTTGCAACATCTGGGCTGTTTATTTGTTGTCTTTTGACATCCTTCCAAACACTTCAAGCCATCCTTCTGATGTGTTCCTGTTTTCATATCAAATTCAGTTCCTCCATTTGTCCAAACAAAGGGCAGCAATAATATCCTGTATGGTTATATATGTGTTGCTTGGCCAATTTCAGGCCCCTGTAAAAGCTGCACAGTTTTCATACAGTCACAGAATGGTTTGGGTTGGAAGCGACTGTAAAAATCTAATTCCAACCATCCTGCAGAAGCAGGGACACCTTCCACTTTCCATTATATCCAAGATGTGTATGTTATCATCCCAAGAATCCACAGGGAGAGTACAGAATCTTTTGAATGTGGAGTTAGAAACACTTGATTTTTTTTTAATCTGCTTTAGCACAATGTCTACTTTTTAGAACAGAATTCTCTGTCTCTTAGAGACATTTCTTCAACATCTGACTTCTAAGCCTTACAAAATTGAAAATTATCTTCTTATTTATCTTAGCCTCTCATACAATCTCCCTTACTGTCTCTTCCTCTGCTGCCTATATTAATTTTTTTTCTTTACACTCTCTTAACTTCCTTCTGCAATCTTTCTAGTCCTCCTCTCTACCTAATGTTTTATAGCTTGCATATGCCTCTTTCTTAACCTTAATTACTTTTTGCACTTCCTACTCCTAGTGTATTTATTGCTTGATAGCACACATAAGCTTTGGCATATATTCATTTATCTTTGGATGTTTCTCATTTGCCTTTGGCTCATTTGGTAGTGTCCCTGTGTCTCAGCCAGCAGTCTGTGGGGTCAAGATTCACCCCAACTTTAGAAGTGTTTCTTGGGGGTTCAGGCTGCAGTTGGTTCACAGCACTTTTGGATAACATACTGATCTTTTCAAGTGATACCTTCCATAGGCATTTCCTCTACACTGCCCTGCTGCTTGCCAAGGAATCCCACCAGACAAAAGTTAAAGACCCAATGGCATGTTATAAAAAGAGCAAGAAAACTTTGTCTTGGTCAATACTTTGAAAACAAAATGTTTCAGAGACCACTGCTGTACCTGTGAGTTACTGTTAGCTTGTGCATTTGATGCCTTTTCATTCCTAGAATCATATGGGATTTAATCAGGACAAATACAGTTTGCAGGTGTGTGTTTTGTTGGGGAAGTGGCAAAGCAATTAGTATTCTATTGAGCCTTGTTTAGCAACCCTGTTTAAAAGGAATGGACCTGCTTATGAGAGCCTTGTATTCTAATCATTCCAAGGCCAATTACTCTTCCTTCTGTTTATTAGAAGTAAATATTGATAATTTAAACAACAGTGTAGGCATTAGGCCCATCACAGCTTTATTGCTGACACAGCAGACTGATGCTCTGCCATCTTAAAGCAACTTTAAACTGGTAACTCTCTATATTAAATTTTTCAGAGTTATCTGAGTTTGGACCTACCTGAGTGGTTTTACATTGGTGAAGTCAGAAACCAAAGCAGTTTTACTTCACACTAGATTGTAATAATAGACAAGATGGAGGACTTGAAATCATCTCATTCTCTGGGCTTTTTGTTATTCATAGATGTCTCTCAGCTAAAAGCCTACTTTCTTTCCTCTTAGCCCAGCAAGTAATACTGCCAAGTTTAACACTCAAATAATGAGATTGCCTTAAAAGATTTTTCTTTTTCAAAAATAAAAATCACTGTATTTTGACTTATTTTCTGAAGAATTCCTCTTTGTGCAATTCATTGTTGCATTTGTACGCTAACCTCTCCCTCTGGTTGGGGAGGGTGTTGTGGGAGAAAGAGTGCATTAAAGAAAATTGCACCATAAAATAGCCATCCGTATCCTGGTCAGATCCATGTCTGACAAAATGGTGTGTTATGTTCATGGCAGGTGGATGTTAAGTAAGATTTGCTACGCAGTTTTGGGTATGTCTGCTCCAGATTTTATACTGACTTTTGTAGGAGAAGAAACGTGGATTTAGCACAGCAAAATTAGCACACAGAGAAGGCTGATTGCTACTCCTTGATATGGTGCTGTTGTTCACTATCCTTGAAAAAAGCCACAGGAAATCTGATGAATATATTTTTAGTTATGTTTTCTTATAGTAAATGACACCAAACTGCCTCTGATATTGTTACCCAATTAAGTGGAAGATAACCCAAGGAAACAAAAATAAAAACCGAGTTGGAAATCTGCAGCTGATTTATAAATTGTCTGCTAAAGGCAATTTGCTCTCTTTGTCTGCTGCACTTACACAATTGCTGCTGAAACTAATTGCTCTTTTCTGGGCACTCTTTAAAAAAACCCCAAAAATAAGCAACTGAAAAAAACCCCAACCAACCAAAAGCAAACAAACAAACAAATCCCAAACCAAAGCCAAACCCCAACATAATCTCACCACAAACCAAACAAAAATGTGTGCCAACATGAAACAGTGAATTGTAATCAGAGTTTCCCGCTAATTATCAACATCTTATAGGAGAATTGTGTCCAACACAGAAATGTAGTTGCAAATGACAACAGGAGCACTGGGTGTGACAAGCAGAAGGTGGAACATTTTCGAGCACATACAGAGCTCTGGCAGTGTCAAGGTCTTTTTCAGGTCAGATCCCTAGGAGCTGATCTACTTCTGTGCTGAGGGTGATTCAAAGGTTAAGTCTTATACCAAAGGGCTGTTCTGGTCAGACACATAATTGGAATAACAAAGTCAATATATGTTGCTGGTTGTGGTACACAATCTTCACTTGATCTCTCACACGGCAGATTAATTAAGTGTTATCAATTAATGGCCTGCTAAAACTGAACACCCTGTTAGTCTCTTTTCCAAATAGTGTCAAGCACATGCAGGCCCTGGGGGGAAGGAGAGGGTGAAGGGAATCACCTCAGAACAGCCCAATTGCTTTCTAAAAGCTGGAGAACAAAACCAAAAGGAATGGAGATGGCAAAAAGCAACAACAAAATAACAACAAAAGTTTTCCATAGCTTCTCTTTTTTACAGTGACTCAGTCTGAGTGGAACTGTGTTTGAAATCATTCCATCAGGCCCACATCAAACACCCAAACACCTTTGTGGGAAATCCTGCTCTCAGGACTGTACATATGAAATTGCAGCAAGCAACACGAGAGGTTGGGGGATGTGGTTGGCATCTTTGGGTGCCAAGGGGCAGTACCAAGAGGAACAGCAGGATGGCTTTCCTTAACCCTGCTGTGTGCAAGGTGCTCATCAATGTGAGTAATTGGCAGTGCCAATTAATAGGTTTGTGGTGTTTAGGGTGCCCATCACAGAGAAGTAGCAAAGGTGTTGCTAAGCTGAGCAGAAAGAATATTCCATATTCTTTGTGTGATGATGGGTTGTTTGGTTTTATTGTTTGTTTTTTTGTTTTCTTTTTTTTTTTTTTAATCTATCTAATTAATTTTGTACTTCTAAGGTTTTAGGATTTGATTTGCAAAAATGGCACTGAGTATGTTAAGTGCAGGAGATCGTCTGATACTGAACTGCATTTATTGGAAAGATACTTGAGGCATACAGCAACAAAATGCTCCCTTCAGCCCACCCAGCAACAAATAATAGAGCTGAAAACCAAGCAGTCTTTGCTGCTCTTCCTTCTCAAGAGCCTGGTTAATTTTGCAAATGTTGTTTGTGACTCCTTGAAGAGCTTGCTCAGAGGATGCAAACAGGCATTCAGATTGATTTCAAAAACAAACTGGAGAGGCACATTATTTAGAGAGAGTCTGCCTAAAAGGTACTTGTTAATAGTTAGCCATTGCTCTTAATGTATATTTTCCTGATAGTAGTGAATACCTTTCAGCAGTTTGATTTCTTTCAATCCATGCAACAAAAAAATGAGAGTTTGCCTCCATGTACTTAGAGAAGTGATGCTGCTATAGATGTCTGTGTGGCTGCAGACACTGATAGAATTGGCTTACAATGAAGCTCCCTCTCTTGTGAGGTATGATGCAGATACCTTTTTTGTTTCAAGGTGGCACATGTTACAGGGAACCTGCATTTAGAGCACAGTTTGGGTTTTTTGGGTGGGAAATAGGTTCCAGTCCAGACCAGAAGGAGCCTGCTTGCTTGTGGTGTATGTCTTAGTCACCAGTAGATGGGATCTTTTCCCAGCCATGGCATCTATGTGGTTTTTTTTCTGTTTTTCTTGCCTTTCAGTAATTGCATTTTTTTGTTTTGTTTGGGTTTTTTTACTGATCAATAGATTTAAATGTACTCCAGAATAGTTTTCAGTTGTCAGCTGATAAAAAAATCCCAGAATGTAATTGTTCTGAAGATATTTTTCCGCACCCTCTTTATCTGTCCCTTTCCTTCCTTGGAGTTTTCTGTTTCAATCTCATCATATTGTTGTTTTCTCTGTGTGCTCATGGATTTGAGCTTTGCCTGCCCTGGTTCCCGATTTTGCATATTTTCCAAGATACCATAATTCCCCCCCAAGTTCCCATATTGTATGGGCTGCATGGACCCTTTACTGAAGACTCCATGGAGAACAAGAATAGTTTGACCTCTCATGCAAAGAGATTTTGGGGCCTCAGGTCTGAATCTGAGAGATATCCTTTTTTATTTTTCTTCTCTTTCTCTCCCAAATGTTTACTGCTCTTTGTGAAGAGGTGAAACAGACATGGAAATTGACCCTGCACCCAAAGAACTGAGACCCCACAGCTCATGGCAGGCCAGATACTGTTATTTGTATTCCTCTATAGTTAAAGAAAATACTTCGAGATTATCAAGCCAGCAATTAGTGTGTGCTAAATGAACAAAGTTGAGGGTCTGCATTTTCTCATGTCCTCTCACCACACAGTTGCTGTTGGAAGTGACTGATGGACAAGCAATGTCAGGAGAAAGGCTTCATCACAACTTTACAGTATTAAAACAATTCAGCTCTTGCTAAATTGCTGAGCTTTCCAAACTCTCTATAACCATTTGGTCACTGAGCAATGTGCATGCTTCACCATCATTTTCATGATATTTCTTGATAGGATGCTTTGTAATAAAATCACTTTTAAAAATGCATTTGTAAGTTACAACCATATTTTAAAAGCAGAATAATCTTCCTTGGTCTTGTTTCCATGATTAAGCATCTGAGTTTATTTCATATATTTTGCTTTATGCAGCTTAACATAAACAAATGAAACCATTCCCCCAAACCTCGCTTTTAAAAAAATATTTTGACATGTGAAGTTATCTGATGAATTTCAGAACAAATTAATGTCTTCTTGCCTTCCTATAATACCAGGTGTAATAGCTCTGCCTGTCAGTATTTTTCCATGTTGATAAGATGAGAAATGTAGAATTTCTGCAGTCTCCATTTGTTATTTGAGACAAAAAGGATAATACCTGTTCTGTAGTATTGCTTCTTGCCCTGTGCTGCTTGCAGCTTACCCCTTTTCTCTGCTTGTTTCATTGGCCAGAATCTGGCCAGAATCTGTCAGCACCCAGATAATGCTGTCACTTCTGAGAACGTGTTTCCTACTGAAATTTAGGTATTGATGGAGCATCAGTGTGAACTTCCATGTGACATTTGCTGTCTGGTTCTCCGGATGGGGGTGGAAATCAGGAAGGGAAGAGGTGGGTAGAAGCCTTCTTTTTGAAAATGGGGATAGTTGCAGGTGGATGCACTGACAGCACTGATACAGCAGAACCAGACTGGGAAGTGTTTGCAGATGGCTGAGGTGAGTGAAAGCTGAAGGCTGACAAAGGGCAACTGGTTAGCAACTGCAAACTCCTGAATAAACTGAAATTTGCTGCAGTTCAGCTGCTGGAAGAAGCTCAAGAGTCACTCAGCAAAAAAAATGGCCACCAGTACCAGAATCCCTCTGTTGGGATGTCTTGTAGGTCTTAAGGTTACAGTACCAGGGTGTTTATTTGCCAAGAACTTTCACATATTGGGATAGGAAACTTTCTGCCAAGCTCTTTTTAATAACCTCATCTGAGACACTGACCTGCATCTGGAAAAAATGTTTCACTGGGGTATTTTCTGTACAGTTTGAGTGGTGTTTTCTGAAGCGTGGGGAGTAGCTGCTGCCTTGCAGTGAAGCCCTTGACCCATGCTACAACCAACTGCTGAGTACAGAACATGTCACTTCCCCTCCTCCATCCAGGTAAGGATGCTCCTGCTGATGTGCTCCCTGAAAATGGCACTGAACATGGCACTGAACCTACAATAAAAGAGAGATTTTTTTGTGACATGAGACAGTTATGGTGTTGTCCACTGCAAAGAATTTCACAAAAGGAGGATTATTGTACTTTCTATGCAGAGCATCCTTAGGATTCTTCCTGTATGGCACTCACACCTTCCCTGCTTTCTACTTTGCCACATCACAGTCTCAACTGCAGATATTTTTAGGACTGCAAAAATCAGTCTTCTTTTTGCCTGAACCAAATGGCTTGGCAAGGTAAGAAACAGAGATTCATCTCTATGCCAACAGCCCAAAGACCTCTGTCAGGGCAAGGGAAACACTGAGTTACACAGGTACTATGAAAAGGTGAAGACAAAGTACAGATAAGGTCTTATGATATGAGGGAGAATCTCCTCTTTTCTGTTCATCTGAATATTGTTTTTTATTGCTTCAGGAAGGAAGGTCAGATCTCGCTGCTGAATTAGAAATTAACAGTTTTAGTTCATTTTCTACCAAGAAAACTGGATTTTTGACAGGCTTTAATACCTTCCAAAAGGAAGCTTTAAACATGCCAGTCCCAAATCCAGAAAGTAAATGGTGAATATATTATTTTTTTCAAATTTCCTATACCTAGAGGGATATCTAACCATACTCTGATGAAACCTTCCTTGGCTTGACCCTTTTTCCCCTAGACCCAGCTAAGGGAAACCCAAACACCACACTGCACAGAAGACATTCCTGCAGTATGGTGTTCCTGAGCTTTAAATGCAGTAATGCCTCTAAAATGGACTTGTCTGAATTCCTTCCAGAATTAGGATTTATATGAACCTCTTGTTGCCTCAGAAGGAGCCACTTTACATCATGTTATGAAGTCCTTTGGCTTCAATTTCCTCTCAGAACTTAGGAACGGTCTCAAGAAACCAGGTGGGGGAGGTAAAAGCTGACAACTTCTCAATTTTTCATGTCACACAAGTGTATTTAAGGCCAAATCTACCAAGCAGACTTTCTTGAGCTGTGCCTCTGAGAGTGTAAGTTACACAGCCTGGGTGGACCCAACCATGGCAGTGGAAACCATTGCAGAGGAAACTGAATTTAAGTTTAATTATTTGTTAATGGGAATGAAATGACTGTGCTGCTAAGAAGCAAAATTTCCCAGGTATCTTTAAAACTGCTTTAGACTACAGTGTTTCCATACTGATGAAGCATTCTAAATGTAGACAGAACCTGAAGTTACTTTCCAAGCTGATTTGCTTAAGCTATCGCAAATGCCTTTGTGCCCACTGTGACATAAATGTAAAGCTTGAATATATTGTTCCAGCTTAAATTGATTTATTTCTGAATTAAGTCAAATTGAAATAAGCCAGATTCAAATTGATTTAAGATTGTCCACGTGGATTTGTAGTGGTATGACTAAATTGATTTAAGAACCTTCCTTCAGTTAAATGAATGCAACTTTTGTTACACAGGGGGTTCTAAGTGCTTTCACATCCAGGGTTAAAATTCAGTTTTTGGTTCTTCATGCAATGAAGCCCTTGGCTAGCCATTCAAGTGAAAGGAATAGTTTGCCCTCCAATGGTCTGAAGCACTATGTAAGTGCAAAATATACATTTATGTAACACATTGATGCCTTCTGTATTCTGATTTATAGATAAATACTGTATTGTGTATGTAACCAGGAAGGTAAAAAAAAAAAAAAAAAAAAAAAGAAAAAGAAAGAGGAAATTGAATCCTAGGGCACCTTTTAATTAATGATCAAGTAGCAATGATCAAATATGAGTGAGAGGATGCATAACTTCAAAGCAAATGTAGATGTGGTCAGACTAAGGATACAAACTACCTCTTTAATTAGGTATTCTGAATATACACATGTCATTAGAGTTTCTTTTACTTTGTTTTACTGTAAGGCAAGATGCACCCAGTTTAATTGTGTCCCATTGATTTTTTTTTAGCTTTTGTGAAATAAGCCTTGTTTGGCATAATGAAACTTTTGTTTTCTTCAGCTCTTCTTTATTGTCTCTTTTAAAAATCCACCATTTACTGCTCTGCACTGAGCAAAAATCTTTCCTTAAAAATGAGGAAAGCACAATGCCCTCTATTTCTGAAATCATTAGAATTGACTTTTAGACAATCAATGTGTTAAATGATGTAATTATCCAATGGTCCTTTCCCCATTTAAACCAGTTTGAAAGTTAAAGGTTTGTTTTAGATCAATTTCAACCACTTTGTGTGCAAATTACACAACTGCCTTTTCCTTAACTTATCTTACAAATCCAATTCAACAGAAGCATGTCCATGTAAAATGGTTCTCTCGTAATGAGTAATTTTGAGTGGGAATACAAACTTGTCTAAAGATGGGGAAAAGCCCTGACTCCTCAATAGAAACTTTTAAGTCCCAATCAAGTGAGGCAAAAGTTACTGGCAATGATCCCATTGAGTTAGGAGGTGCAGGTTTTCTTTTTTAGGTACCAGACAAAGAGATTTTTGGGATGGTCTCAGTCTCCTGAGTGGACTTTGTAGCACAGACCCAGTGTCTGAAGTGGACACCAACTTATGATGAGATGAATGTCAATAATCTCGATACAAGCCCTTGTCAGAAAGCCACTAAGGACACAACAACTGTCCCCAGGTATTGGTTCTATTTCAGATATCTTCAGGGAAGCCACAGATGGTTGCCAGACCCATCAGACACCTGCATCCATCCAGAACAGCATCTGGAGGCCATGTGGGACTTGTGAAATAACATTAGATGCCCCTGTTTTGGCTACAGAAAGTTAAACCCCTGCTGCTGAGGGTTCTGCTGCAGTATCTCAGGCCTGGGATGCCAGGCTGCTGCTACAGGATGGATGGAGGGACCTGTGATGCCAGGCCACCCAAATGACATCTGTGGTGCCAGTGGAGCTCTTAAGAAATGTGTCTGTGCCAGCTGCCACCCCCCCAGTCCCTTAGGTCACACTTGAGTGCTGGATTTCCCTGGCATAACTGGCTGGGGAATGTACTAGGTAGGCTTCACTAGCAGGTCTTTTCCCTTAAACTTTGCCATTTCCATGTCTGTCTTCCCTTGCTGTATGGAATCTTAGTGCAAATGCTGCCCTGAGGTCTCAGTTCAATCTAGGCTGCTGCTGTGCAGGTGACAATGGGGCTGTTGTATGGGGAAAGCCCATGTTCCATGGGTTTACATCTGTTGAGTCTTTAGTGGAGTGTAAGGCTTGATCTGAAGAGAGGGTTTATGCCCACATGAATACTTCACACCATTCTGAGAGCCTCATCTTGCTTTAGATGATGGGAAGTTGTAAATTGATTAGACTGCTAAAGACTAGGTGTAAATGCTAATTGTGTATGGTTTTATTTATTTAGATTGAATTATTGAAACATGAATTGTCAATTATTTGGCACGTATCTATTGATCAAGGGGAAAAACATTCTGTTTGTGATAGATATGTGATCGAGGATACATAAAAAATAAATAATGTGGAAAAAAATATTTTCATAGCTTCATTAACATAGACTAACAAAAACTCAGGCCTGCAGAATGCTTTACTGACTTGGCTTCACAGAGTTTGTAAAAAACGGAACCTTTACCTACCAGGTGCATTTTCTAGAGTTGTGTCTGAGCTGTTTGTTGTGTACTGAAGCATACATCTTTTGCATAAGTTACCTGAAGGCTAATGAGAATCTCAACGTCTGTATTTCTTCCTTGTTTTTATGTGTACATTTACCTGCATAATGCTAGAATTGTAATAATATCTTGCCCTGCTTAAATAGATATATTAATTATATTTTTCCCCTTTAATGGGCTGCTTGCATTATGGTTTGGGGACACAAAAGTAAATTTTAAAATCAATTATACAATTACATATGTAGCAATAGCAGAGCGCAGAGCTAATCGTCTTTGGGTCAGGACTGTAACCTTCTCATAATGCAGGTTTCATTAGGGTAAGGTCTATTATTGCAAAGAATTACAGAAATAATGGGAGTGGGTGTATTCAGCAAGAAATAACAAATGAGGGTCTTTCCTAGATAAGAGAAGCTGTTTGCTGGCTGCAGTGTGATAGCAGGCCCCTATAGTGTATGTAAATTGATAGGGTCAACTTCCCTTGGTGTATGCAGTGCACAGTGTACAAGAATTAATTTCCGTATCTTTCTGGAGAATGGCAGGAGGAGGGCTTCCAATTATCACTCATCATTTGATACAGCCCAGCTGAACTGTGGAGCCAAGTGTGTGAAAAAGACTGCAAGGAGACCTGTGAAATGGGCTAAAGACTCAGAGGATAGCACACTTGAGCTATTACATGCTTAATATTTTCTGTTATCTGAAGGCTTGGTAGCAGAAAAGACAGTTGCCTTTGTGTATTGTCTTAGGGGTGCCTTTGAAAAATACACTTTCAAAGAGTATTTGTAAAAAAAATAATTGTGCAGTACTTGGAAATACTCCCCATTCTTGTATGTGAACCTGGGTTTACAACAGCTGATTAGGTAGGATTTACACAGCCTTTGTTTCACAATGGGAAGATGATCTTCATTCCAGGTAGAGGATGTGCTCTTCAAAAGCACATAAACATGAACACTTCAACAATTTTACTTCTAAATCTGGAAGGCTGATGTTCATATATCTTCTAGGTCTGGGGAACATAAGGTTAATTCAGCATTAATGATCTTGGAGGGTCTCATAATTTTACACTCAGCATCTTGCCTAACTCCTGGCCTACCAGTCAAGGTTCTGGTAACCTTTGCACTATGCAGCTGCCCTTAGAAGTGAAAATTGGGTGTACATAGCCCTGATGTGGATAAGGGTGGGGAGGGAAAACTTCTCCCTCTTCTAGACACAGTGAACCTGTGGTTTCTTGAGAGATATCCCTGAAAGATAAACAAGAATAGAATTATTGTCAGCAAAGTTGTTTTGCCCTTGAGATCTCTGACTTCCAGTGTACAAATTCAAAGTGTTCCCTAGATGGAACAATGTCCCAGACTTGGCTCCTGTGGGAAAAGATTTACACACTGTAAGAAAACTGTTTCCTGGGACATGTGCACAAAAGGCCAACACAGGGATGAGGTGGAGGTGTCTTCTGTGAGTTCCCACTGTGCCTGGGCCATTCAGATGGTGGCTTCAGTAGCAGAGATGAGGGCACACGGCTGAGGGCCTTGCTTTCTGTGCGGATGGTTTCTTTGCAGGATGCAGCTGCCAAGGTAAGGAGCATATATGAATTTAGATTCCTTGGGTGATTTATATTTGGTTGCCTTGGACTGCATTTCACAGTGATGGCAAAAGGTATTTCCTTCTGTTGTATCCCAGTCTGTCTGCTAAATATCAAGTCTCTCATTTGATACGTGGTCCATTACAGCGTTGGTGAACTAGCTGAAAGGATGATCTTAATCCAGGAAAGCATGCTATTTTCTCACTCTTGGAAACAGCTGAAGTTTAGAGATGAAATGTAAATAAATAAATATTAGAAAAGCAAAGCAGCTTAAGGACTTAAAAATGTTCACTCCAGCAAATAAAAATAACCTCTCTGTGTCAGAGCTTTATGCAACAATTTCTGTATGTGACACTATATTCCCATTTGCAGCTCACCCATACTGATATGTGTAATTCAGTTTTCTCTCAGCAATATATGCATGTGTCTTACAAAACTGTGGAGGCTTTGTGAAAGATAATAGATATGGATCTGTCCTGACAGATTTCTTCTCTAAGCCCAAATTTAGGTAGCTGAATAAATATATACTTAATTTTGGATACATTTATCTGCTTCTTGTCTTCAGCAGAACTATTTATATTCTTAAATTTAGAAATGCACTTAGGTATCTGGTTGAGTTTGGACCCAAATTATTTTTCAGGTAATTGCTTTGTATATTCAATACGAGGCCACAACAAACAACAAGGTTTTGCTCATCAAATGTAACAGTTTAAATGAAATTTAATTACGTGATTGTGGTGGTTCAGAACAGAAAGTACTCTTCAGTTTTTCATAAAGCAAAATTTAAAATATACTTGACATTTGCAGGTCTTTTAGACTGGTAACTGTCTGAAAATTACTTACTAAAGCCACCTGAGCTGTAAATGCAGCAAAAGTAGCTAAATGCACTGGTTTAGAAAGCTTAGTATAACTTAATCCTGGCATCTTTTTATAAGACCCTAAAATACTTTACAACACGGAGTCAAGGTTTTCTTTTCTTAAAACCCTATTATGGAGAAAGTTAATTTCACTTTAAAGTCAGAGGCCTTACCTACCCTGCTGCATTACCAGTTCTCTGACAGCCCTATTCAGCCAGGCCCCACTGATGTGTTGTAGAGATTTGAAAGTAAAGAATTGCAAGAAGTGCAATTTAATCCCAAAGTCATTACCTAAATGCTGAGATAGGATGGGGATTACCACCAATGTAAATGAGATATGAGACAGCCAATGGATTAGGGGACCCTTTCTTTAGGATGACTTCAGCAAATAGGCTAAGATAAGGAAATCTTTGTAATTACATGGAGCTACACTGGTCAATTCTGACTTTTAAATACCGAGGCGCTGGAGAAAAGGAAAAAACCCTACATATGTTATTCTCTGCAATATTAAGTAATTCCTTTCTAATTCCACACAATCAATAGGAGAACATCATGCCAAATGAAAAGATGAGGGCTGCCTACATGTCCTTTTGTGACTGGTATCATTCCATCATTTTTGGTAATATCATTTCCAAATTAAATTTTATGGTCCATTACATACCAGCTCAAACACTTTTCTAATGGAATCTTAAATGGAACTGACTTGCTTTGCGTGGGGTTTGTCTCTCAGTTAAGATGTTATTTAGTTCTAATTATCAGATAATGAACTCGGGAAATTTAATTTTTAATATTTATATGTCAAAAGTCCATTGTACTTTGGTTAAAGGCTTTAAATTAAAAATTAACACGGACAGAATACTAATTGAATATTTTCCCTATCTATATGAGTGAGAAATGAGTTACATAATTCCCAGATTAGCTTGTTACACTGCAACTGTTTACTTTAAAACTTAATTTAGTCTTTGGAAATAAATCACAAATAAGGAGATACAGGGAAATGAACCTGCGAAGCTTTAGGTATAAAAGCTTAAAGTGCATCATATCTTTATACCCACTGTCTCAGCCTTCTATCTATAAGACTGTAAATGTATATTTTCTGTAAATGTATATTTTCTGCATATGTGTCTGTGCATATATACTATTTCCACATCAGGCCAGTTCTTTTTATGGATGTTCTCTCAACAGGTGTCAGTCCAGTCCTTAATCAGCCTCCCTGATCTCTCTGTTGGGTGTCTTGTGGTTACTGGGCTGTGCAGGACCCTGAAGAAAACTGGGTTCAAAAAACCCACTTATTCTGTTTGCTGGAAGAATAATCTGGAATTGACTTTTGCCTAAAACTTCAATTTGTTTCCAAGAGAGGGAGCAGGGAGTGACACTTCAAAAAATATTTTTCTCAGGACTAAAATAGGCATCAACTCCCCTCTTTTTGGGTAGTGGTTTAGAGGTCATTCACTCTGGTGTGAGAGATTTGGGCAGAAATGTAGGGTATTTTGGGTTCTATCAAATTAATAGTTTTGGCCTATTATCTCAAGACTGTTTAGTTTAATATTCATAAACAGTAGTCAGACCCAAGACTGGACAGCTGGATCACTACACTCACATGTATCTTACTCATGTATAGTGTAGTCCCTCTTCACTTTTTAAAGCTTAACTTGGACTGAGTCTGGAGATGCATGAGCTTCTCCAACAGCTGAACACATTCAACATGGATCTTCTGGAGCATGTGCCATGAAAAACAGGGTGAGAAAGCTGGAGTTGTTCAGCAGAAGGAAGAGATTCCTGAGAAGGTAGAATATTGCTGACTTCAGCTACCTAATGGGGGCTAAGATGAGAGAGCCAGGTTCTTCACAGAGAAATGATGTAAGGCAACAGCCACAGGTGGTTGCAGGAAAAAATTCTGTTAGATAGGGGGTTCACAATGATGGTGATTAAAAACTAGAATAAGTTTCTCAGGAAGTTTGTAGAGTATCTGTCCTTGGAGGTACCCAGAACTTCCCTGAACAACCCACTCCAAAGCCTCAGCCCTACTTGAGCAAGGAGTTGAACCAAGTGACCTCCAAAAGTCTCTTTCCAAGTAAAGTTATTCTGTGTTTCAGTTACTGGGTCCTAAAAGCTCTTTCAACTTTTTAATCAGTGGGATGCAGACATGTATCAGCAACAGATCCTTCAAAAGTCACTTTCAAGAAAACTACATGTAAATAATTTCCAAAGTTATTTACCTAGATGAGTATATCTAAAGTGGATCTGGTATTGTTGGTATGACATGATAGATGAGTGCAGATGATGTATCACTTTCCTTTAAAGAGACTGTCACTTATGTGTCAATCATGATTAAATTCCCATCTAACCTCTCTGTAGCTCTGATTTACCAAGCCAGGCTTGGAAGCTTCGTTTAAAGAAACACTCAAGCCAGATAATTCTTCTCCACTTCCTCTTTCTCTGACATTATCAACAGAGAAATCTGCTCAGTCAGATTTTTCTGCCAGATTCTCCAAGTGTGAGCCCTCTGATTATTCCAGTTTCTTTACTGGTGTTAGTTTTGACTCACGGCCCTGGAACTGGGATTTCAGGTTTCACCTGCATGGGCTTTGAAAACTGATTCTTATTGGAAGAGAGAATTATGCAAAAGGTGCTTTCTACTGGTTGCACCTAGATTCTTCTTGCTAATGTAGTCTGGGAGCATGTAAAACTTTAAAACTTCCATCACTTGTGAGACCTTCATCCTCCTTGTCTCTTTTGGAAGCATTCAGTACCCAGCCCTTAGTCTGTCAATGCCTTTGCATTTGTTGATATCAGAGCTCTCTGGGAACTTCTTCAAGACCTCTGAAAGAAGGGAATCTGGCACCTTTTCTGACATCTTCAGTGCAAGAACCAATGGTATAATTCACCACTTGACACCCTACCCTGCAATTAAGTGCATGCATAGGGCACCACCAGCTCTGGACACTTAAGAAGTTACAGTCAATAGGCTTGACCTAAAAGGCCGTGGTTTGATGGGACCAGCTGTTGTATTAGAGAAAGGCCAAGATTATTATTGACTCATTTTTCCACTTCAGACCTCACACCCTGAATGATTCCCTATCCCTCTTTGGTTAGTAAAAGCAGGAGGCTTGGCAGGAGGGCAGATGAGCTGGAAAAGGGAAACCCTTGGTTTTCCATGAAGATCCTCACATACAAATACACTGTGTCCTCATGAATGGTGGGCTGGGTTTTGTGTGAAGTACACAGTGCTGGACCATGGGTTCTCTGCTGAAAAAGAAGACAACACCTTTTAGTAGATTAACTATTATATTCCTTATGGAAAATAATGTTCAGACACATATTTACACGTACTGCAATAAGCTGAGATTGTAAGGGGTCAAATAGTGTGGCAGCTGCTCAGAAGGGAATCCATCTTCTCATGGGGGGACAGAATGCTGGAAAGGGCAGTCTGATGAGTCTCCCCCATCAGCACAATATTGTTGCTGGGAAATCATGGTCTAAAGAATGTCTTTGTCAAAAGAGCAGCAGTGTCAGGGAGCATGAAGGGATTCTGATGTCCAAACAGAGCTCATGGTAGGTCTGTCACTACCTTCAGCATAGTCTTGGCTCCACAAACACATGCCACGTGTTTTCCCTTCCTACCAGCCTGTGGGAACCCTCTCAGAAATTTGCAAGGTGTTCTGGGGTTGATGGAGTTTTGCATTGTAAATCAGTTGCAGGTGTTATTATCAGCTGCTGAAAAAGCACAACAATGGGAGGAGCCAGGGGGAAATAATTGCAGTGTATGATGTGTTTTGTTAGCTTGTGCTCATTGCTCAGAAGCACATAACCCTGAATCAATTAATATTGGAAGAACAGAGAAGCATGAAAATGGCAGAGCCTATTATCTCTGCTCTTGAAGGCTGCAGTGATCCCCCCTCATTCTTCCACTGAGCAAATTTCTTGCATCTAATTCCTTTCCAAAGTAAATAAAGAAAATTTCTTGAGACATGTTACTTGTGGACAGATAGTTCATTGTTTTTTAAATTGAGTGTATGTAAGTACATGGGCATGTGTGGTTCTGATGCAGCTGCTATAATAGAGCTTTCACAATCATTTTCGCTTTTTAATTGAATAGTAAATTAATTTGATTAATAAAAAGCCTGGGTAGCTCCTGAATGTGAATTAAAGTCAGCCTAAGCATATAAATATGGTATCTTTCAAACCAGTCATTTAGCAAAGCTTCTTTCAAACTAGTAATATTAGCAAAGCTGCTTCTAATTTTTCCTTTCCTTTTATTTCTGTAGGGCTGTGGTGGGTGGGACTGGAATGGGTGTATGGTGCTCTTAAATGTTTATTTCCATTCTCAGTGGCTATTTGAATCATTGCCATCTAAGTTATCTTGCAATTATTTTGATCTATTTTTTAGGCTCTTTTAATATTAATAGTGCACTTTTTCTGAGCATATCTAGCACCACAGGACTGAAATGACTGATCTTTTAAAAATACCTAGCAAATATCAGATACCTGAATTGAACAGTTCGGCCATTTCTGGTTTATTTTTTCAGTTTTTGAGGAAAAGGAGAAGTCTCGAGACCTTGGTAGCAGGACCCAGCTCAACTGTTCTCTAGAGGGAGGTAAATAAAAGGCTTTGTTGCCAAAGCTTAGTCTGAGGGGTAATGAGAAGCTACAGGGAACCCAAAATAAGAAGAGGAAACTGAGGATTGATTAGGATATCAAGTTGAGGTGCATTCACAGAATATGCTTTGATCTTTGTCTATGAAAACACTTATGCAAACCTTCTGTCTTTGTTGTTATAATACAAATTATTATTGATCCTTTCTCATCTGTAGGAAAGCTCTTCTGTGTGCAGCAATACACTCCAGTCACTCCCAGGCCAAGATACATGATTTAACAAACCAACAAATTATCTTTCCATTTCTAGCTGATTTAAAAACAATTGCCTTCCTGTTGCTTCAGGGAAGGGTGGGTCTTTCACTGTCACAAGGTCACTTTGCAAGTTTTAATTGCTGGGTGCTGTTCTGTCCTTTCATGGCTTTCTGGGTGATAAATAGCTCATCGGTTCAAAAGCCAGTCTATATAAACAAGCTTATCTCTGCCCATAGTCCTTAATGAAAAATGAGTTGTGAGTATCATTGTTAATCATGGTAATTGTTAATGTTAAGAGGGCTGGTATTATGAGTTTTCCTATTAGGCTTTCAATTCGTTATACAAAATGAGCAATCTAGTAGCCATCTATAGCATTCTAATTTTAATTATCTAGTGTCTGCATTTCAGAGCACCCTTCCTTTATTGAGATTAACAAAACCTTTAATGCACTAACCAGTGTCTTCTGATGTAATTTGGCAAAGTTACTTGAAGTGTTCAATATGTAATCGTATCATTAAGGATCAACTCATCACATTTATTATGTGCTTCCTTCTGGGAATCATTCTCTCAAGGTTTTGAGTTAGTTTACCTGACTTGCACTGGCAATTTTACCCACATTTGTTCAGGTCTGTATTAAAATGACCCCACTTCTTATATGTGTAAAACACAGGCTGTGTAAGGAAAAAAAATAGGAAAGACTTGAGGACTAGTCAAGCCTAAACTCCACAAAGAAGTTAACATATGAAAGGCAAAAGAGCTGGAAGAACAGCTTAAACCACATTAAAACTTCATACATCTCCTTAGACACCCAACAGCAATGTTTAAAAGAACTATGGACTGCAGTACCCAGACAGCAAATCTTCACCACACTTCATGCATGTCTGCTTTAGCTTGGTTGGTTATGGAACATAAGGATGCATCTTCTGTCCTTCATTTGAGAGACGAGTATTCATTTCCATAGCATCATGCCCATTTAAATGAATCAAGGGAGATCTGCTCTGAATATATTGGTGTGCATCAGTGGTGCAGGCTGAAGTGGCTGGCATCTCCCATTTCCTGGTCTTGTATTTACATTATGTGCTATGACTTAGTAAAGTGGCAAAAGATAGAGAAGGTAACATTTACAGATGTATGAGAGCTAAATTTCTTTTATCTCTAAAATAAATACAAGGTTTCTGCTGGTCCAGTGTTTCTGCTGGTCCAACTTTCTACTAGAAAGAGGTCAGAAAGTTTAAAAAAGGATTCAGGAAGGGATAGGTTATGGAACTTCTCTGAGGAACTATTGCATCTATACAAACATACATGGATCTGTTTCTCATGAGACAAAACAAAGATATGGAAGCTGGACATCACATCAAAGATGGTGTCATTAGGGCAATGAGGGGTTTATAGATGTTCCCAACACCCCTTCCTGATACAAACTGCCAGAAAGGGCTCCCAGATGGGAGTATATTTAAATGTCTTTTCCTATATCACTTATATCAACACTTATATTCTACTTCAGGTGATTTGTTAACTGTCTTTGCTATTTATACAGTTTGAGTTATCATTAACTCAGTCATCAGAAAGCTGTTTTGACTCTGGTGGTTTCAAAATGTTCAAAGCAGAATTATAATTCTTTCTTCTTTCATAGGTGTAAGGTGTTTCACTCATGGCTGCAAATTCCTTAATTTCTTGGCCATAAAATGCATCCATCCTATGTTCTCCATGCTGAATTATTTACTTGATGTTATACAAGTAGTCTCAAACCCTGACTAAGGTGCTTTGGTGTTGTATTTATTATAATTTTGTCACAGTAAAAATAATCTCCATTAATTATAAGTGCAATTCAATCAGTAATCCAGGGATCTAAGGATGCTCTGCATTTTGTACTCCTCCCTTACTTGGTGTGTTCTAATTTTTAGATGATGCAGGGTAAGCTGAGTTCTAGTGAAGGTTCCTGCTGGCCATAATGGACCTGGTTCTTCTAATTCCCTCATTCTGTGCTAGCACTGGAGAAATTCTTAAGAAAACAGTAGAATTACTCCTGACAAATAAGAACCAACTCTCGTTTTTAAAATTGCTAGGTGTTCAATATGTCCATTTAATACTCTAAGCATGGCCTCCAGGAAAACTTCAGTAATTGCATACTGAAGTAAGGCCTGACCCTAGGCAGAAAGGAAAAGGTGTTGGTGGTATGCAGGTCCTGTCAGTCCCAGAGTACTTGTCAAGGTTGTACATTAAAGTTTGATAGTTTAGTGACTGCACAAACATTTATATGAGGGAAGAGGCCACAACAGGCTCTGGATGTTAGATCCTCTGTTACAAAGAGAGGGGAACATTGGCTGAGATGCAAGAGTAGTTGTCCTGTTTTCAAGAATTGCCATGGAACTCTGTGTACTGTAATAGTTGTTCCATGTTGAAATATGTTTTGAACTCTTAATGAACTTAATTCTTCATTTCCAGGGAAGGATTTCTACTGCTCTGCAGGTGCAGATGGAGCTGTTCAAGTAGTTAATTAAAGAATGTGACAGTCTTGTGTATATCATGGGTAGGCCATAGAAAACACATCCACCAGCCTATTTTTCTACCTGATTACTGTTGCACAGTTCTTTTGCAAGCAGCCAACTGAGCAAACATGGAATGCACTGCATGTTCTTAATGTGCAGTGAATTTGGGTGATAAAGACAATTTTGTCCATGTTATAGATGACTGTAACTCTTTCATAGCACTCTCTTGGAGAAACTAACAGGATCTGATTCTAGTAAGCTTATTTTATTTCAGGTCAACTATACCTGTTTCAAAACTATTCTGTCTCAAGCCCTCAAATATTTTAAAAAGGGAATTTAAATATCCAGGTGATCAAATGTCAATATCTCTTGATGAAGGAAGTCTGCCTGTGTATATTTTAAATTGCTGTTTTTTCAGTGGGGCAAGTGGGCATGCAAAAAAGTGTTTCTGGCAGTTTAATGGAGTGCAGAGCACTAGAGCACCTCCTAGTTTACTAAATCAAACTGCAACTCTGGCCCAATGTCACTTAATGAGTGTATTGAGCTCCATTATGCAAGTGGTTGGTTTCATTAGCTCAGTTTTTACTGAGGTTTAGAGTGGCTTTCTGACGTGTACAGATTTTCTTCCAATGTCCAAGCAGTGAATGCCCAGCAACCATATCTCATTCTGTCTTTCATTACTACCTTGCATACAACAAAAGCATTTAATCTCTTTTTCTTTCCTTTGATCAACCTGGCAGGAAGGATGTTTGAATTTGTCTGTGCTGGATAGGAATTATCTGAACTGAACATGATGCTTCCATTTATGTGGGATGCCATCCTGCAGGCCACACAAGAGGGACTGCAGGTACTCCTGCTTCAAGCCAAACAACTTGTGATGGAAGAGGAGCATCTGTCCTAGAGGGTGCTTAAACAAAAAGATCTGTAGGATGACCTTCAGAAGACTTGAAGGTCATGACATTCAGCAAGGGAGCCCAAAGTCCATATGGACAGGTAACCTCCATACACCTTTTCCTGAAGTCCTGCTTGGAACTTGGATCATATATGTGACTTCATACCTTTTCCAAATGTTTGGTTAATTTTGGAAGAAATTGTTGGCAGTCTAATCTCTCATTAGCTATGTGCAGGCCCACAAGTCTAACTCTTTTTGAGTAATGATGGATGTCTTGTGTCAAGACAGGAGAAGTCTGTAGCAGAACTGAATCCCTTCTGGCTTTTTGTCCTCTATCCAGACCTCTCAGTCTCTTGTTCATTGCAAACCTCTGATGAAAAATCAAGTCAGAGCCACGTGACCCAGGAGTTTGGTCACAACAAATCTTTGTAGCTCCAGCCTCTCAGCTATAGAGTGTGCTGGACAGGTAATAGAATGGAAATGAAGTAATATTTCAGTATTTTCATGCTGCCTGCTTTACAATTATGATGTTAATTAATTATCTGCCTGGCAGTTAACACCATGCAGAGGCATGGTTGCGGTCGACTTCCTGCTGTTCTGCTAGCAGTGAGTAATTAACCTCTCCTCTTCCCTGGGATTCTCTACAAGATGATCAGTGTGTTGATGATATAATTATTATTAATTCAGTTTCTGTGTTTCGTTGACATTGTTAATTACTTGTCGGTAATCAGCTAATGTTTAATCTTCCTTGCTGGATAGCTTCTTAAAAGGCTGCTTGCAATGGTTCAGAGAGGCTTCCTAGCACATTCCCACTCCTCATTCCATCAAATCTTGGATGGGCCACTCTTCAGGATAAATTATTATCTAAGTACTACAGAAAGTCTAAAGAAGTTGGGGAATTTTTAGATTAAATTAAATTGTGGTTTTCACTGTTGTAAGCAAGAATATGTAAAGCTGTTGTCAATAAATCAGGGAAACAAGTGGGATCCCTTTTGGTGCCAACTTTAAAAATTGATCTCACTTGCAAAACTGTCAATATCATTTGAAGAACAAAATTTAATTTAGTGCTGTTTTCTGTTTTTAGAGGACTAGTGATTTTCCTGCAAATAACTGTTCATGGCATTTTTACTTTGGGCAGAAGAAAGAAATCTCTCTCCTGGAATCTTGATCAGCTCTGGAGGCACATGGTCACTGTATGCAATGTGAAGCTCTCCTTAGCAAAAGCAGCTTTCACACAGATTTTAAAGGTAATGTCAAAAGGTTTTCTTTTTCCTTCTTTTTCTTTCTCTTAAACTGTTACTTAAACGTGTATGTCTTAAAATCAGGTCAGACCAATTGTGTTTCCCACCACAATAAATGGAGTGGGAAGTTTGAAAATATATTTCCATAAAGTAAAAGTCAGAGGTGTTTTTTCAGCACACTGTTATATCCACCAAAGTTCCTGATTCTTTTTAGCTTTAATTTCCTAGGCTGATATTTATCAGAATAAGAAAAAGATGATAAATCATTGAGGTAGAACAGGAAACATTTGATTTTATTCAGTGTGCTCTTCTTTTGAGATGTAAACTACTCCTGCCTTAAATCTGAGGTAGCCTAAAACTATCCAGACACCAGAAAAAGTTCTGATCTTTGACAGAACCAGTCTTTAACTTATTTATGGAATAGAAAGGCTTTGAGAAAGAGCAGTCAAAGGAAAACCTTAAAGGAAAAGAAGAAGGTCCTCACTAGAGGAGATCATACACACTGGTAAGGTCACAGTGGTGGTTTGGTACTCTTTGCAGTATTTTATTTCAAGAGCAGTGTAAGATTGAACAGTCCATAAGAAAAGAGTGAATTACCTGATGTTTTCAGACTGAAGCTGAAACTCTTTTCATGGTAGCTGTGCTCTACTTGCCAAAGCAAAGGGAGCTTTGTCACTGCTGTCTGTATGAAGGTTAAAATATAAAGAAATACGATAAAACTGCAGCCAGAGGCTACGATTAGGGGTTATGAAGGACTCCAGGAGTTAGTACAGGCAGAGAACTAGAGCTAGGAATTGCCAGAGTTTAAATTGTCCCAAGGAAAATGAAATCAGATGAGTTGAGAAGCAGGAATGAGGGAAAGGAAAAGAAGAGGAAGAAAAACCAAACTAAGCAGATGTTCTGCAAGTAAAAGGAGATGTAGCTGAGGTGATGAGGAGATGACTGCAGCAGAGTGCTGGGAAGTGGAGCAGTTATGAGGGGATCCCATAAGAGCAGCAAGAGATGCAAGGAGAAATAGTGTAGTCAAGCAGGATGAGAATAAAGAAACACCTTGGGGCACCACAAATTAAAAAAGGGACAAGAGGAGAAGAAAAACAATTAAATGCAAGGTGGGAGTAAGGGCTTGGTTTTGTTTTAACTGGAGACAGGCAGCAGAGGCTAGAAGCAGTTAAATGGAGATCCCTTCTATGCCATTTTAAAGCTATGTAAGTCCTTATTGCTTTCCTCTGCAGGAATCTCATGCCAGAAAATCTGTTGCCTTTTTTGTGTGAGATAATCCTCAAGTTTAGCTTTGAATCTGGAGTTTGGAAAACACAGAGCAAAACTCAGCCAATGCCTCTATTTTATACCTCACTTCAGACTGGAAGCCTGCAAAATCCTTCTACTTAAAGCTAATGCTTCATTTGGAGCCACAGTCTCTCCTGTGACAAGTAGAAAAAGTTATATGCTTAAACTGAGCTTAAAATCACATGGAACTGGGCAACAAGTAGTGTCATAAATCTCAAAGTGTAATCACTTTTCTTTCTGGAAGTTCCAGCCTCACTTTTAAACTCTTTAAACCCGAAGGAGAAATATCAACTCTTCCTTTGCAAAGTGTGTAGTAAAGCTTAGGCTCACCAACGTAACTAGCAGGATTATGTTCCACAGAGTGCTACACTTGAAGGGGAAATGGAACATTTTTTATTGCCAAAGTTTCACATAAAGGTAATATAAATGAGCATGCAGATTGTGGAATGGTTCATATTTTACGTATTGAAGCTCTGGTAATAGGTGGGAACAATATGAATTGTACTTGTGTACCAAACAAGGTCTAGTTGCACAGCCTGCCTTTGATAACACTCCTCATTTTGTAAGCTATATGACATGTCAATTTGCTGTTTTCATTTTGGAGACTGAGAATGTTGGATTGAAGCTTCAAGATCAAAACAAAGGTTAAAACAAAAGAACTGTTGATTTCTTTTTTCCCAAGTGTAAATACTCTGGTGTATCAGAGGGGGACACCCTGTATTAGCTGGAAAGAATTCCTTTGTACGCTCCTTTTGCAGAGGGAGGATGGTTCAGCTGTTACGATATTTGTCTTGAATGTGGACAGCATAGGTTTAATTCCTCATGCTGCTACCAACTTTGTGAATGACCTTGAGAGAATTGTTCAGGTCCAGATCCTCAACAGTACTTTCATGTTTTGTGTTTGCAGGGCTCAAGTGATCTGACAAAGTCTGAATTTTGAACCTTTCTTTTCAGTGAACTGTTTGCAAATGCCTGTGTAAAGGCAAAGCACAAGCTGTTGGGTCATCCATTATCTCTGGTTTTCATCTGCATCTTTGGATATTATTTATTC
Source organism: Calypte anna (assembly GCF_003957555.1). Lineage (NCBI taxonomy): Eukaryota > Metazoa > Chordata > Aves > Apodiformes > Trochilidae > Calypte > Calypte anna. The sequence continues at coordinate 17,114,975 of NC_044249.1, read as the reverse complement.
ACTGTTTGTTATGGATGCTGCCTAATGAGTCAGGTAAGTCACACAGTGTCTCTGTTTTCTTCTCTGGTAACAGATTCCACAGTGAACATTGAATACTGTTTTTTTACACATACAGTTTTGAGATGAGAGTATGAAAAAATTGCATCCAGCCATTATTCCAAGTATTTCTGCATGTAAAAAAATACTTCCAGATTAGAATTATAACTCAAAATGACCATGGTTACACAGGAGGGATGCTGAGTGACAGTCAAAAACAGATACAGGGAATTTTGGAGCATTTCTCCTTATTCTGCAGAAGGTAGTGCAGAGTGGCACAAGTTCATGAAAAGTGAGAGGCACCAACTCATCAGGAGCCAAATCCTGGTTTTGCCTAGAACAGTGTACATCTGATGGTGTCTGAAGAAGTCAAGATCTTTCCTTCAAATCTGCAGCAGATTATCATGCACAATATGAGTGGAAAGGAAATGGGACCATCATCAGACAGCAGGTATTCCTAATGGGCAGGAGCCAACATGAAGAGAAAAAGCATGGAATAGTCAAGTCAAGAGAGCAAGGCTTGGGAGGAGAGTTTGAGCTGGATGGAAAGCATGAAAGGTCCTGATAGATATAAGTGAAAAATGGAAAATATTCAGATACCAGCCTGCAAGCACATGGGCTGGATCTATATTCTGACTTTGCTTATGTGACTATAGGGGTGAAAGGGTGACTGAATTAGGCTCAATTCCATCCACCCATCTGCAAATGCAATGCTTGTGTGAGGTGTGGGCTGTGGTTGGGGCAGGGAAACTTTTTAAAAAAAAAGTTTCAAGTTTATTTAATTCCCATTACAAAATAAGAAAAAACAATGAGGTATAAGCAACGTTAATTACTAGCTGGAGGCATTCAGCTGCAAAACAGGTTAAGATTATTATCCCCAGCTCACATGTGGGGGTCTGAACCTCAAGGTCACACAGGATGTCAATAGTGGAGTCAGATAAATAAAAAATACCAAACAAGCTCTTGTTCTAACCACAAACCAGTACTGCTGCACTCAATTTAGTACAAAGATAGTATACTGTAAACTCTCATGAATGAAAAGAATCTGTGGTTTTATTACTTAAATAATCTCAAAATCTAATTCTGATTTTGCTGGTGTAGTGTCAGTGCTATGAATCTATCTCATCCAAGTGGGTTTCTCTTCAATTTTTCAATCTGGCTTGTCTAGGGAGACAGGGTGACATTTCTTCTTGTTTTGTTCTTCTTAAAATTTCTTTTACCTCTGTCAAACCCCAATACTTTAGAAAATGACACAGTAGTAGCATTTGTAAAATGTCATGATCACAAACAATCAGAGTGATTGCATCTTACATTTATCCTACATCAATGTCCCTGCCACCAATTGCTTCTTGAAACTGCAGAAGTCGAGAAGTGAAATGGGACTTGCTCTCTCAGTAAGATGTCCTATGAACTTTTTGAAGCCCCTTGTTTTAAGTGTAGAGCTGAGGTAATTGGTTGAATCTGTACCACCAACTCTGACATTTTATTTGAGTTGTTAGTAGTTGTTTGCAAATATTTGCTGAACATCTTTGCTGAGCCTTATCCCCTGCTTTGACTGTTCATTATTGAGGCTGTCTGAGCCATGTGATGTGATTTTCTTTCTGGTTCTTGACAGAGAGGACTAACTTTTAAAAAATGGACAAGTAATTATCAAATCTGATGACAAAACTTCAGCTGATTTGTTGTTAGCTTCACCTCTGTCTGTCAGAATCTGTGGGAGTAAGAAAGCAAAACTCCCAAATTGAAGCAAATCCCACTGCTGATTTTTGCTTACAAAAATACAATGAAATCCATCAAAATACACTATCTGTTCAAGCATTTTAGAGCAGTTGGTGTCTATGATCCATGGCTTCTCTTTGTTTCCTGAAACACTCACGAGTCACAGAATCATAGAATGATTCAGGTTGGAAGGAATCTTTCAAGGTCATGTAGCCCAACCCCCTGCAGTGATCTGGGACATCTTCAATTAGATCAGATTGCTTAGAGCCCCATCCAGTCTCACCTTGAATGTTTCCAGGAATGAGTGATCCTCCAACTCTTTGGGCAACCTGTGCCAGTGTTTCACCACCCTCATTGTAAAAAAAAAAAATGTTCCTTATGTCTAGTCTAAATCAGGCCAGCCATAATTCCTTTCTTAGTGATGCTTCTCCTGAAGGCACAGTATGCTTGTGGTCATTATATTGCTCCAGAGGAACATGTGGTTCCAGAAGCAAATGGAAAAGGTTGATTGTGATTTACACAGCTCACTGCAACGTGGCCCCAGATCTCTTGGGTACGAGTTCAACTCCTTGTAGGCTGTCTCAATACTTAGGAGTGGTGGGGATATCTCTGCTAGACTTGGGCTGATCTTTGGCACTGGAAAATTTCCAGTGTTGGCTTCTTTCTATGGTAATGTGCTTCTGCCTTCTGGCAGGGTAACGTGCAGGCATACACTTAGTTCCAGGTGCCCAAATTTAACCATGGAAACCTGTGGCTCTGGAAGGTTGGTGGAAGCTCAGTTTCTCAGGACACCACTGGGTCCCTCCAGAGTGAGAGGCACAGATGAGCAGAGAGTACACACTGGGAGCTGAGGTATCATCCCAGTTTATTTCCCTTAGGAGCCCATTGCCATTTCATCAGTGTAGAGCCAGAGAGCACAGGCTCAGCCAGTTCCCACCCAGGCATTGCAGCATCCTGTGGTGTGGGGAAGGGTGGATGCTTGTCAGCTGCAGTGATGGTTTTGTTTAATTTTGGCTCTTTGAATTAGAGTGGCTAGGTTTATTTGACTGCAAGTTCTTGCAAGAGAGATCTGGCCTGGAAAATAGGAGATGTTTGCACAAAACTCCAGAGTTCTGTCTGACATTTGTCTTGCAAAAATCTCAGTAGCTGCTTTTCTATAGATATTTTCCTGGGAAGATTAGCACAGTAATGACTTAAACTTGAATTTTGCATCTGTCCTGATGTATACCTCAAAAAAAGCCTTATCTTTGAATTCATACTTGTGTCCTTAAGTGCAATCAATATGGTGAGAAACAATTTGATTCCTGCACATACTGCATTATCTGCTATAAGAATAAACTACAGTGCAGATTATGCAAATACTGTTATATACAGACCACAGTTACTGCAGTGTCTTCCATGGTATATATCAGTATACTGTAGCAATTAAACAGTATAGTGAAGCCATAGCAATTACTGTTCTAAATTATAATAAGCAATTCAATATACACTATAGGATAAATCATTTCCTTATAGCAACCACTGTATATGTGCTTTGGTTTTTATTCTAAAGCCCTTATTACTTGTCATCTGAACACCGTGCCAGATGATTTGTGCTGCATGCTTGTAGCTTCAATGCATATTTATTATATGACTTTTGCAAAAAATGCTTGTAATGATTATAACTGTGTTACCTTATTATCAGTTTGCAGTGGTATCTTAAAAAAAAAAGAGTAATCAATGGTGTTGTGGAAAGAAAGGATAACCTTTTTTTTTTTTTTTTCAAAAACCCACCCAGAACTAAACTTCCATATAATCTGAGGCTTGATAAAGCTGCCTCCCCATAATTTTAGGAGATTTAATTCAGAATTAACCACATGAAGCTACTAAGCTGAATTCTATTAATTTTTAGCATCACCTTTCTTTCTTGGTAGTAAACAGATTCCCTCTAAAACTTGTGCATGATTTTAATTACAGATAAGTTTCTCTTTAAAGGCCACAACATTCATGCTCAGGTTGCTAAGCTGAATTCAATACATCTATATGTTAAAGGTAGCAAGCTAATGTGTAAACAGGGAAAATATTGGAACCAATTGCTGTTAATTTGGTTTTGATCAATTTGCATTGACTGCACTTTACATGCAAATGAGAAGTGTGTTGGATTATCCCACCTGAAAAAAGCTGAGATACTGAACTCCTTTTAAAATAATTAAAAAAAAAAAAGAAAAAAAAAGGAATAAATGAAACTGGAGGAACAGCAAATGTTCAAAGTGTTGGTAAACGGAGCAAAGACTGCTGAATACATGTGTTTGGATAACTCACTGTATTCCAGGTTGATGGAATTCTTGTGTAGGGAATCAAGGTGGCAAATTCTGGCGCCTATTCAGAGTATTATCAATTTTTATGCTATTAAGGCTACTTAAAATAGATCATTAGTATTAAAAGATCTTGGAAAACCTGGCATGAACCAAGCAAATGTGAAAAAGCAAGTACAATATAAATTCAGACAGAAAAAAAGAATAATTATGGAAGTTGCCATTTGGTAACATCAAATCTCAACAGCAAAAGTTGTTTCCTGTCTGGAAATCAAACCAGAAGTATATTTTCTTCTTTGACTATATTATATTTTCCTCTTTATAGGAGGGGAAGAATGCACTTCTGTCATCTTGACCAATCTTCTAAGACTGCTGGGAAAGCATCTGCTGAGTTTGTCTGCTGACCTAGACCAAAACCCTCAGAATTCACGGACAGGTCTCTTAAGGCTTCTGTTGGGATACACAGGACAGAGCAGTAATTCTTTTATGATTGAACACTGAAAACTTCCTGAACTGCTTCAAAGTTTGAGGCAGAATTACCAACATGTAGGAAATTGGAGTGCTTGCAGAACTTCAAAAGAATGTTTCCTTGAAACACTGAAGACATTATTTGATGGGTTACATGGCACTGTAGTGGGCTCTGGAGAATTCCTTGGGTCTTGTCCAGAGGCCTCACTGTGTTGAACTGCTTGGGTGTAGATGCTCTCTCAGGGTTCCATAGGCTCACAAATTAGAGGTTGCATCCAAATTTATTCCTCCACTCCAGAGGAAGGACCCTTGTAGTGGCTGTCCATCCAGTTGCTGGTGGGTTACCATTACAGTCAGTAACTTTCCAAGACTCAGCTGCCCAAGATGGGTCTGATATTGGAGTGTAAATCCTAACTAAATGCCATCATGTAATATGAGCTTTCTTACAACAGGAAAAGACCTCCCATCCAGTTGCTGGTGGGTTACCATTACAGTCAGTAACTTTCCAAGACTCAGCTGCCCAAGATGGGTCTGATATTGGAGTGTAAATCCTAACTAAATGCCATCATGTAATATGAGCTTTCTTACAACAGGAAAAGACCTCCCAGTCATTCCAGAACTTCTTTAACATATCATTCCCCTTATCTTTTTTTCCAAGAAAGATATTATGGCAGTAACATTGAAAAATCAATGCTGATGCAGCCCAGAATTCAAAAATCTTTGTAAGCAGTCTCTGGCATATCCTGCATGTTCATGTAGACCTGCAGATTCCTTTGGAGATGTGTCCCAGCACAGGCAATTTGTTACAGTTGTGCCAAGTCATTGAGACTAAATTTTTAATCTTGCTAATCTAGCTGGCTGTTTGTTGGACAACTTCTTTGGTCCAGTTCATACCTGACCTGTTCTGTTAAGAACTATTAGCTGATCTTTCTTCAGCTGAATTCACCTGGGATGGTAATCCCTGGGCTGGGTATAAATCCCTTTTGTCTGACAAGACAGCCTTTCTTCCAAAGGTGATCTCAACTGGTCTTTTTTCTGAGACAATGACTTCCAGAATCTCTAATCCTAATGTGGCTTTTGTTTTACCATGGATTTTTTATTTTCCATCTGCAAGTCCTTAGCCTCAAAGATAGATTTTAACAGTAACAGCAGTTTCCGTTCTTTTTACTTTTTTCTAACTGCCAATTTTCTAACTTTTCTTTCTCTGCTAATGTCATCCCTTCTTATCAGATGCTGGCTCGTGAGACATAAAAAATTCTGGTTGCTTTTTAGGTGATAGACTGCCTCACCTTCTGCTGCAGTAATGCTGAGCTGAGGTAGTGGTCAGTCACCTCCTGTCATCCTGAGATCACAGCACTGCTACTTGGTAACTACATTCAGGACATGTGGGTTATTAATGCATGCAGCACACTTGGGCTATTCCAAGTTCTGCTTTTTGGTGCATTCTGGCCTTCAGCCCTCATTGTTTCCCCTGCCTGAGGAGCCTTGGATTTTAGTATTTAGGATTCCTTCCTTGTATCTCTGATCCCAGAAGGTTTCAGTCTGGAGTAGGTAATATCATTTGTTGGAGAAATTCTTACAGCTTGATCTGAGAGCAATGCTATATTTATTTGATAATGTATTATACTCTTTTGCTCTGAAGCCACATCACTCCTTGGTTTCCATGTTTCTAACCCATGGGAATGGGTTAGACCTTGCATGATCTGTGCTTTTGACTTATTTCTATTAAATTATTTTTTCTCTTTGTTTTTGCTTTATTCTTCTTCTATTTTTCTAATTCTCTTACACACATTTCAGTTTTCATTCCCTGCACAATTACTAAAACCAGAGCCAGGAGCTGAGTCAGCAATTAACAGCTTCTTCTTTTTTCCTTGTTCTTCTCTGCAGTGTGTTGGCCCAAGACTTTTTTCCCCAAAAAGTTCATCTTTGACCAGTGTCATTGTTCTGGTATAATTTCTTGGGGATTTTTAGTTGACTTTGCTATTTTGGCTGAAATTTCCCTCTATGCAGAAACCTTACAATGATTGTGGTTTAAAGGGGGCTTTATTTATTATTTTATTTGCAGGTGGCCTGAGGGAGTAGGTTGTCTTACATTGCCAGTGTCCTTTCAAATAGCAATTATATAAAGCAGAATAAGGTCCTTTAATGTTGTATTCACATTTATTCTATTTTTAAATATATTATGCCTTTGGTGAAACTCCTGTTCCATTAACAGAATGTCTTGTTGTTTCTTCCATTCTCCCAGAAAAGTTAACTTATACTGATTTTGTAAACTTAACTACAAAATACAGGTGCCAGACCTTGAAGAGCTTTCCAGATTTCTTAACAGTGTATCTGCTGTAGGAATGTGATTTCTCACTGGTAAATGAAAATGCCAGGTTCTTACTGTACGTTACTACAACTTTGCCTGTAATAACTTTAAATCCCATTAGGATAATTTCATTTTACAGTGTACTTTGGCCCTAAGATCAATATATCAAAAGAATAGCATGCCAGTAACTGTCCTTGGACTTAAAGATTTCCGAGCAAATACAGCAGTGCTATACAGAGAAAAGGCAGCAAAGTGTGACTCTTTAAGTTTTGGGTCACCTCCTTGGTCTCCTTGGCTTTCTGTGCAACATGCAATAATTAATTTGAATATAGTTACATTGAAATGGTCTTGTAATGCTTTACCTGTGGTTGTGCCAGGAGAGAGGAAGAAAAAAAAGAAGAGGAGACCCATGAAGAAATTGCATTCTCTGCAGGGTAAGATTTAATCTGCAGGTCCTGGACTTGCTTCAGCCTGTGCCTGGCTCTACACACAGCAGTAGCTCCTCCATGGGAAGCCAGTCCTGTATGTGAGATTCTCTTCTAACATTAAAAATGGTATAAAATGCAGATAAAGAACAAGGAACAGAGATATGGAAAGTAATTTATACTTACTCTCCATAAACTTGTTAGATTTTTACATCTCATGGCCTTGACTCTCCCTTCATCTTTAGTTTTTGAGCTAATAAAGAAGTGAATTCCATAACTATGCAGAAGTCCTACTTGAATTTCAGACTTGCTAATATGCAAACCTCTAGATAGGTATCTACTGGTGTTCCAGAGTGAAATGCATTCAGACCACTCTGGACTCATCAGTACCCAGGGATTTATCTGCTCCATGGATTGACTGGAGGTGAGTTCCCTTCTGTAGGAAACCACTGTGGAGTATTACCTTGTTTGACCACTTTAATAGACAGAATTAGCATAGTAGCATGAAGGGCTGCTGCTGAAGCACCAGGATAGTTTTCAATGAATGGCACTAACATTGGCAAAAGTGGAAAAAAAGATTACTAAAAAGAAGTTGAGCTTGCAATGCCTCCTGTGGGTTATCAGGGTGGTAGGTTGGTTTGCTTGCGTTTCAATGCTGATTGAACCAACCTAGGGCTGGTTCAAGAGATTGAGGTGAATAAATAATTCATGATCTTTTTGTTATTTAACTTGTTGGATTGTGTGCAGGCTGGGCATAACTTAGCTAGTTAAAATTCTCTGAATCGAAATTGTGAAAACTTCAAGAAATAAAAGAGAACACAGAGTTTAAGATAAATCCAGGCAAAGTATCTTCTTTCCCTGAGCTTCAAACTCTTAGCTTAAAAAATGTGCTTTGATCAGAAATCAAGGTTTCATATGTATTTCCAAATATAGGCTTTGTAAAACTAACTGCTTAAATCCTTGAAGCAGATCATAATGTTCTGAAGTTTAGAAGCTTTTACTCTCAATTTACAATGGCAGTAGGTATTTATACATTTTAAAAAACCTCTTTACAGTATCAGTAGTTCAAACATTCCAGCACTGCGTGTTTGAAAGTGAAATGATGAGCAAAACTAAAGCTGATGTTAGGGATGGTTTTCTTTGCCAAAGCTGCAGGATTTGCCTGAAGCTGTAGAGAGATGTGAAAGAATATAGTGCTATATATTGACTTTTCACAATTTAAAATGAAGTAGTCACATTTTCTTATCTCTTATAATAAAACCAACAGTATAGAATATATTTAAGGATGTATTCCCAGTTATGGGAAATAGCTTAAGGGCTGTGGTCAAGAATAAACAAATCCAGCTCTGTTTTCCTGGCTGGGCTCTGCAGACCCCCTGCTGCTCTAAACTTGTAACCCACTTTGGCTGTGGTTTCCTAAATGAATTATTCCTTCCACACTTCAGAAAAGTATCTGGTACAGGAGGACTGCTTTTTAATCAAAGACTGGCTGTTTGTGGCTTTTTGGATTGGCTTTGTCACCCCATCACACATTTAGTCATATTAAAATCTCCCAATTACATGATGCAGGGAGTATTGCTGTGGAAGCTGTATGAAAGGTTCAAATCATAAAGCAAATTCATCACCTTGGTGAGACATCCCAGGTGAAATGTCTGATTGTAAATTGAAAATATAGACTGTGTCTGCAGGTAGTCATTCTCAAAGCACTTCAAGGTAAGCCTGAGTGATTCGTGCTCTTACGTTCAGCCCTGTGAGAAGTGCTGAATACAAACCCAAAGGTTCAAACATGAAATCTGGAAAGAACCAGGAAAGGTAATTTTAGACAGATCATTATGAGTCAAACTAAATGAGTCAATAAAGGCCACTGTTGTAGTTGTTCTACCAGTGTGGGGTAGCTGTGTCAAAGGGAGGCATTTGTGGAGAAATCCACATCCCAACTTTAGACAAATATCTAAACATCACTTACTTAAGAAGTCTTGTTTTAGGAGGATGGAAAGAGCTGCCCTTCCAAAGTGCCATCCTTTCTCCTTCTCATAGAGCAAAATTCTAGATTTGTCTGGATTAGATGCTTGAATGTCAGATGGCTACTGCTGGTGGGGTGGGTAGACAATACATCTGGAGCAGTTACTCTACCAACAGTCACAAATAACAGGTAGGATATGAAGGGTGATACGTAATTTACATGTGCATTCCTACAGTTGTGAATGTGGGGAAGGGAATATTTTGTGTTCCTTGATGGAAAAACAGGTACTGCAAATAAATAGGGATGTTATCTTGTCTCTATATCTCCCAGAAGTTCAACTTTGAATCTAACACATCAGCCCATTGTTTCTAGGCATGGTTTGTATAAAATGGTCCCAACTTCAACTTAATTAATTGTCTCATTGCTCATCTGCTGGAGAACACATAGTGAACCAGGACAGCAAAATGACCCACAGTTTTGCTATTGGTTTCCCAGAGAAACTAGTTTGAGCATTGCACAAAATCAGTGTAGCAGCTTCTTGTATGAAGCAGAAACACCAAGATCAATTTTAGAATATAACAATGAAGTTTAAATGTTCTCAAAATGCCTTTAAATGCTTATTTGCTCCTAATATACTAGAAAAAAATGTAGACCTGAACACTGTTGTTCATTTTTCTGGTGAAACTGATAACAATAATCCATTGAGTGATGTGTCCATGCCAAATCTTTTTGTAGGGAGTTTTCACTTTCTTTTCCAATTACACATTTTCACTCTTCTAATACATCAAGAAAAGCTTGGATTCCTTAATAGGTGTCTGCACAGCATGTGGTCTTGACAGTGTTAAGAACAGCAATTGCTGTGTTTTTAAAATGGTATGGTTTGTAAATTGTTAGATTAACCACCATTTAATATAATTTTTTCTTGCACATATTGGTTTGGTCATTCACAATAACTTGTACATGTTAAATTAAGCTGAACTATTTGGGTTTGTCCTGGCATAATTTCACAAAATGTAAAACCATTTTTATAACAGCATGGGACTAATACACCAAATATCTTTCAATGTGGAGCCAGAAAAGGCAAATCGGGAAAGAAGTCTGTGAAGATTTTTGTAATGGAATAAGCTTAAAAGTAAAATTTCATGCTACGCAATTTGCACCATATTTTTCAGTGGAATGCTGTAGTTGTAAATGAAACTTATTTTCAAGTCTTTTTTGAGTAATTTATTGTGCTTGTCACAACACACAGTACATGTTCTCACATGTACAGATGGATGTGGATAACTACACAGGTGAACCATTATGAAACTTTACATATATTTTATTCTCTGCAGCAAGAAGGTGAAATTTTAAAAATCCTTTATCCTGAAGAGAAAGTGACACTGGAGGAACTTCAGAGCTTCATGAACTACTGGATCAATCTTACTGCTTTTGTCTTCTTTTCAGAATTCCTTTCCTTTGTTGACACAGGTTTGACCACCTTCTGGAAGTAACTTTAGCTTGTTGTTCAGGCATCCTTTTGCTTTGCAAATATTAAGCTTTCACTCTCATTTCAGGAAAGCCTTACACATAAGAATAATCCACAATTTTTATGCTATCAGGGCCATGTACCCCATGAATGTGGCAGCATTGTTCAGTTGAGTTAATGCATCAGTGAATCTCACAACTACCTTCAGACTCAACCTATTTAAAACTCAGCCTGTATTAATCCCATTTTATTATATCATTATTTTTCATTCATGTATTTTCTTCATGCAGCTTCAGTTCAATCAGTGATAGGTGAGACAGTAATAGAAGGATACAACAGAGGGATGTGGATGAGAGCATAGGCTCAGATGTTGCTGAAGGAGGTCTGATGTTATCCCAAACACATCAGAAAGCTTCCTTTAAAAGGAATAGGTTTCACTGGGTTCATCACTGAGATGTGCACAGCCAGACAGTGTCGACTGAAGGTGTGTTGGTGTCTCCTTAAGCCTTACAGACTTGGTGCTTATTGCTGTCCCAGAAGAACTCATCAGAGGACTGCTGATAGCAAGGACACTCCAGCCATGCTGGCCATGACTTGGTGAAGCCCAGTGACTGGGAACTGAGTTTAGAGAAATTCAGTGCGAAGAATTAAATGTGGGAGAAATCAGCATGGCTGCTGCATCTTTCACCTGTCCTATCAGTCCTTTGGCCTGGGTGCATGCAGAAGCAGCAATCTGTGTCATGAAACTGGAGAGGTCCCTTCTGGTTCTTCTTCTGATGCATCCTGGACTCGATCACATCTCTTGCAGTTCACCAGTTTGCCAGCTTCATCAGCTGTGGCCTTGATGAATTTTCTCAGTGCACAACTTTGCTTCTAGGGTGGTATTTTTGTAAGGTTTTGTAATATTTCTCTGTCTTCTAAAACACCAGAGAATGATTGTTGTAGGAAACACCACACAAAGCAGATAGAGCAATACTCTGAGGTAGCATAGATTATTATGTCAGGTGTTTGGCTGGTGTCACTTTAGCTGAGAAATTTCTTTGGGGACCTAACTGGAAGGAATGTCTGAAGATTTGTTGCGTTTCTTTGCAACATGGGAAATGACTTGGCCACTGGACACACCAAATTAACCCTGCCTCTTCTTTGGACTCTTGATTGGGTTCCTGTTTGTCATAAGCATTCTGGGTTTTGAGGAACAGAGACAAAAGAATAGTTTGGGGCTAGTTACAGGATATCTGGATGACAATTAATTGCCTGAGAAATTTAGGAGAGATTAGATGATCTAGAATCTCTTCTCTCTTGAACCTCTGTGAAGCTCATTAGAAAACTGCATATTTTCTTCCAGCATGCTGACCACCTGTCAGTGATGGATGGAATGGTGTGCTCTGCATTTTGACTACAACTTGATCTATTAAAAATTTAAGTCATGTGTTACCTCAGCATTTTTAGTCATAGAAGCAGATCATGAAATACTGTGTTTTTCCATGTCCATGGAACATTTTTGGATTACAAACCTACTCAGTTTAAGGAAGCATGGTGGAGGCTGTTGCACAAAATGCTGAAAGAAACTTTGATGCAGCAGAAACTGTGGAAATGTAATTTGTTCTGAGAAACCTGTGTCATAGTATCCCTGAGAGCCTGATCCAGTGCCAGTTTGAGACAACATCAGTTTTTGACTGTACATAGGAGATCAGCAGCTGAAAGCATTGGATACTTTCCTGGAAATGGTGCTTTGCTGGTCTTAATGGCACATTTTAATGTCAGCAGCTTGTTCTGGGGCACCTTGCACTAAGAATGTGGTTAGGAAAGGATCTGGGGTGGCACTGGGGGAACATCATGATTTTTTCTTTTCCATGATCCAGCTCACTGGTTTGCTCATCAGTAAATTGATTAATTGGACATATTTGAGAGTGTTTTCACAAAAATGTGTGAGCCTTATGATCCCTCCCCCCTTTTTTTTTTTTTTTTTTTTTTTTTCTTTTCCAAGCTGCCATCATCAGTGATTTGGAAGTGTAGAAAATAGTATTATAAGGGAACAGATGCGAACAAAAGGGGTGAAATTGAATGTATTAGTATTCAGCAGTCTGCTTTTGATTACCTCTGACTGGAAAATATTTGGAAGCCACCAGGGTCCCCTCAAGTGTTATGATTTCGTAAATTCAGCCCTCGTGTGTTGGGATTCAGGCTCCTTTATTGAAATTGAATTGATATTTTGTAAACTTCATTTGTGAATAATGTGATCTGACAGGGACAAATGCGAGGGAGAATTGTTTTCAAACCTCCTCCAAATGAAACTTATTATTGGGTAAATACGGATTTCTTTGTCTCTTTTCCTCTCTTTCTATCCTGAGCGTCTTCATGGCCTGAATATGTATCAACTTTTCCAAGGTAATTGAATTGATTCAGTCATGTGTGGGCGACAGAAATGGGCAATAGAATATATTCCTGATGGGGAAAAATTGAAAAGTAGGATTTCTACTCAGGTGCAGGGCTGGGAGGGTCACAGTGCTATCAGAGGAGAGAGGCACACAGGAGCTTCTTTCCGATTATCTCAGCTTTGGCCATTCCCTCCCTCAATAATCTCCCCCTGATACAACACCGCCTTTCCAATTTTGCTGGCCAGCACCAGGCCTCAGATGTGTTACATATTAATTTCCCTTTGCAGAAAATTTGCCAAGCTTTAGCTCAAATTCAGTTAGTCGGATTGATGAAAGTGGCAAAAGGATACGACATTTACTGATTCTCCCTTTTCACCTTTGATTAGCTCAACCTGGGAATTATTCTTGCCCTGTCAGTGTGCCATTAAGCAAGCTGGGGCCAAGGTTGCAAGTTCATACTTTGTGATGTAGCTGGGAGAAAATACGTTGAGCCATGATTTGTCTGACAGAGACCTAGGATCACTTCAATGCTGTGTTGCCATTATTTTAAAAGGTCAGCTCTTGGTGAAATAAAGAAACAAAGGGAAAAGTTCCATCCTACTCCTCATAATCTTCATTTGTTGCTTATATCTCCATCACCTGCTCATTCACAGTGGTTCTGGAGGGGAAAAACTCATTGTCTTTGCTCCATAAAAGCTGGAAAAGTTTGTCCCTCCTTCTCCAAATTGGTATTTGCAAATTGAAGATACCCAGTCTGTAGCATTCATATCCCATATGGATTGGTGCCACAGAATGGAATCTTTATTTTATTTTTTCCTTTTTTTTTTAACTTCTCCAACACATTGCAGGTTTGATTGGGAAGCTTTGCAGAAGCATTTCACCAGTGAAGCATATAGCAGAGAACTTGGTTTCCCACACCTTTCTCTGTTACTGCACTGCTTTGATGAATCATGCCCAGGTTTTGGTTGCTCTTTTCACTTGATGAGAGTTAATTTATTGATTGTAAAGGTTGTGGGGTTTTGATTTGGTTTTGTGATGGTTTTTTTTAAATTTTTTTTTTAAATGGCCAAAAGGAAATTTTGATGATGTTACTCAGCCTGTTCAGAATATTGCTGGGAAGAGAGATAGTAAGTTTTTTATTGTCAAGTTAGGCAACATGTGTTTAAAAGACATTTTCCATTATGTTATTGGGCACATACAGTGCCATTTCAAAATGCCAGATGTGGTTCCATCTATGTAGCATTGGTTCCTGTGGCCCAGAGCAAAGGGGAGAGACATGGCTTAAAGTGGAAGGAACCAATGAGTGAATTTTCCTGTTTCTCTGAGAAAAGTGCACCAGAAATAATTTGCTCTTTAGTCCATACTCAAAGAATACATGGTCCATCAGCTGGCAAAGCCATCTAGTTCAGCCAATCTCTCAATGTCTTCATGCTGTCATGAACTCATTGAAAGCAGTCATCGTGGTTTTTGGATGCTCTCAGGATGTAAAACAGTGGTGACAGTGACAATGTGGCACTGTCACTAGCTGATCTTTCCCCAGTAATTCTGGGAAAACATTAACCAACACAAGAGAGATGTGAGCTTGGTTCCTTCAGTGCATGACAATCACACTTTTACCAGAAATATTTTTAAAGAGGATTATCATATTCTCATTTCCTTTTTTTCTAGTAAAGTACGTGTGTGTTTATACCAAAGACACAATTTGGAGCATAACAAGAATTTTCTTGTCCTTTCTTGAGTGCATTGCTGCCATTTGCAAACCATTCACTTCAAGACATCCATCACAGACTTGAAAATCTAGACTTAAAATCCCTTTCTAGTAAAACTAAAGCTGTATTGAGAACTGCAATCTCATCTGCTGCAGTTTTTCCTGTATAATATATATCATTTATAGCTGTTGAGTAGAAGCAGTTGTTGAAAGTAGAGAGCAGTGAGGAATTGCTGAACTCCCTGTGTAGGGCTTCCACCTGATGTGCAGCAAGCATTGCTCATGGCTCTTCCATAACTCAGTGAACACTACTGGGTTTCTGTGATTTCCCACAACCAAACTGGGCTTACCCAGGTCAATAGCCCAGATGTACAACACTGTGAAGAGAAAGTGCAAAAAAGCCTCACTATAACCTGTGTGACTGGAAGTGTAATGTAGACAGACTCCTAACAGCCTTTCCTTGTAGAAAGTCACCTTTGGAAAGTACTAAAATCACTGACCATTAATAATGAGGCCTACATTGCAAATGAGGTTATTTCAAATCCATCAAAGAATTTTCCCAATCAAAGGAAAAAAAATGATGTATAGTTATGATGGTGTTTTCTATCTTTATAGAAGTTATTAATTTGTATACTTAAAAAAAATTGAGTCTGCTCATAGGAATACTTTATATTCTCTCAGCCTTAAAAGTGCTCTAGCTATGGCCTGCTAACTCTTATGGCCATGAAGAATGCATGTCTTGGTTATAAATGGTATCCACTTTAGCTTCATAGCTTAGAGCTGAATAAACACAGAATCACTGAATTGTACTCAATGGCTCTATTTATACTGTATTTTGTTAGCATCTGACATAAATCAAGTGTGATTTGATTGACTATACCTAAAGTAGAGCTGGAATAAAATAATGAGGGTGTTTGTTAGCTGAGCTGCCAGTCTTTAGTAGTAATGACATTTAACGTAATAGGTAGCGGGTAGGTTAAAATGTGCTTTTTATTTGTTGTACATACATTTTATAAAAGAAAGATGTAGTAAGGCCCAGGGTGCAATTTTTCACACCACCCCACCAGATAGGACCCCCTGCTACTAATTAAAAACAAGGCACAAAAACTGATCATGAGTGAATGCATTGGCCATTGTTTAGTGTTGTACAGAATTGTACAAAAAAGATCATTAAATTCCATTCATCACCTTGGCTTTAAATTGATGCAAAAGACTATTTACTTCTGTGCATAAGGTGGAGGCTAAGTAGGAAGGGTGTTAAATCAGTTTGAGAGTCTTGGGAAAGAAGACATTTAGCAAGAGAAATAATAAAGAGCAGAATATGATAACATTGCTGTAAGGAGTGTTAGCTCGTTTGTTTTGAATACAGTTCTGAAAGTACAAGATGGAGGCAATATAAATATAAATGTTAATACTAAAATCCAGAGGGTTTGGAAATTTCAGTGGAAGCCTGTGGCATCACTGCAATAACCAACTGCAATTTTATCACCTTCAGGTTTAGAAGTCTGGTGATATAAATTTTAGAACTAGTGAGTTCCAGAATTCTTCAACATTATTTTAAAGTGTACTTTGGACTAGAACTTTATGGTTTTAGATTTTGAGTGGTTACTAAACTTTTTTTTGGAAAATGTATTAAATGTCTCCTTTGAAAGCCTTCCCAAGTATTGGATGGAACAGCTGAACAGTCTGTGAGCAAGTGCACTTGGCTACTAATTAACTGATTTGTGTAAAGCTATTTTCTACAGGCATTGAGAGGATACAATCATTATGGTCATAAACACTGACTTCTAGTTTTTATACACTCTTCTGCTGGAGTCATAAAATTACTTTCAGCTCTCATGTGTGCATGTAGCTACAAACTGCTATTAACACTGCCTCTTGCATTTTGTCATAAAATACTAATTGCTTATTGACCAGGTCAGAGAGTTGGGGCAAAAAGTATATCTAGTCCAAATAATGAAGTCTGGAAACCATGGAGGATCAGGACAAACCTTGGCTAAAGAGATTTCCCTGAGTCTCAGTACAACCCTACAAAAGAGAGAACAGACTGAGCAAAGGGGTTTGGTGTCAAAGAGCTAAGCAAGCTGGATTTGTGTTCCTCCCACTGAAATCCATCTTATTATTAAATATTACTAATGTCTTGGACTAAGACCTCAGTGCCAAGGTGCTGGAAAAGGCAGGGAATTTCGAGGGAATCAGAAGGTTTTGAGAGCTGGATCCCAGTGAATTAGTGCACAGGCTTTGAGTTTCTGCTCTGTCCCCATTTCTAGCAAAATCAAGTTGTCCTCAAATGAAGGAAGTGGTTGCCCACATAAGTGAAAATGAAAGGCAAGATGATGAACAGGAGGAGGGAAAAGAGAAAGGACAGTGAGATGAGAACACACAAGACAGCTGGTCCCAGACCTGGTGCTATGTGCTAGAAGACACTTCAATGAAAACAAGTCATTTGGTGGCTATGGTGCAGGCAAATCACCTGCAAATCAACTGTCCTAAAAAACATGACTTTCAAACTGTATTCTAAAGTAATATCTATTTCAAGACATCAGCTGATTTCTGTGGGCTGAACATCTTCCTTGTTTCCTTGAGGTTAACAGACTTGCATCAGGATGTGATGAGCACTAGGAATATCTGATCCATGGAAACAATGGAAGAGCCCATGAAGGATAACAGCATGCTGCTGTGCTTCCATCCAAGCATAAATAAGTCCAGACAGGTGAATCTGGTGAAGCAGTGGATGTTAATGCTTCTCCCACTGAGGGTTTTGAAAGATGAGCTAAGTGGTTGGCACTGTACATCTTGCTATCTTATCCTGGCTATGGGAAATGGGAGGTGCAATTCCAGCTCAATCTTTAGGTGTTGCAGTTAATAACAGGAACCCTGAGAGGCTGGGTTTGCTTCTGGCAAAAAAAAAAAAAGGCCATTTATTCAAGAGTTTGAATAGAAAGGGCTTGTGCTAATAACTCAGGGTTAAAGTGAGCTCTTGGTCTCAGGAGGATTAGCTACCTGATCCTTACAATTGTATTGCAGTGTTTCACTGTCCTGTTTATTTCTCTAAAATCTGTTTTCACATGAGAATTCTTCTTTGGAAGTGATGATCTTTTTTTCTGACTAATTTTCAGGGGCATTTAGACAGCTTGTTTTTAGCACAGCTCCCTGTGATCCTATATGTTAATCCTCTGTTAAGATGTTTCAATTTAAATATCCATGTTTTTTAAACTTTTTTACTTCAGGAGGACATCTAAAGTGCTTTTGAAATTCAGGGTGCCAAAGGTTGAGCAAGATTATAATGCACCTGTAGCTGCTGCTTAAAAAAAATTGATTCAATTTCATTTAGGACAGGATTTGCAAATCCAAGTAGTTACTTGTGTTTGAAACACAGACTTTATTTGTTATCTTTTAGGTAGTTTTGAAAATCTCAGCCTAAATTTTGTAGAATTGTTTCATATTTCCTTCAGGTATATTTATCCATCACCCTTTTACAGGGTTAAAACCTTCTCTCAAAGGTGTGTGGTAGAAATCCTCACTGATATATGTTCTTCCCACCTGCATGCAAAGCAGAACTCTCTCTCTTTGCTTTATTTTCCCTGTTCTCCATTTCTCATTTGCAGTGCATTTACCTCAGTGGCTATTACCAGGGTGTTCAAGTCAATAGAATGTCCAGTGTCCTGTATAATACAGTTCTTTTTTTTTTTTTTTTTTACCCACGGGCTTTGATTTCGATCTGGACATTTCTACCACAAGCCCATTCTTAATAATTAAAATCTTCATATTTTTTGCACAAGTTCCCTGTTTTCCTTTCTGATGCATTCAGGCACTGTGAATTGTTCCCTGAAGCCAAATCTATACTTTTTATTGTTATGTGAATATTCTGCTCATACTAGATATTACACTTTTACTTCCTATTCAATAAATATCTATGACATTCAGCTCAGCAATGGGTATTAGTATGTCAGAGCTCTAATTTATGATGGAAATAGTGTAATATCAATAGTTTTATGGATCAGAAATGTGTAAATACGAAGTTCAATCAGTGGCTCTTCTGTGAGTTAAATTCTAAGCAAACATTCCCTTCCAAAATTTAGTAATTGCTGGTTTATCTCTTGTTTCCAAGCTAATTTTGAATGTGAGGTGATTTATGAACTCAGAAGACTTTTCTTTGGAAGTTTTCCTTCTGCATTTTGTGACAATAAATAAGCCATCAGGTTGCTGAGGATGAGAATACATTTCAGTTACCTCATTGGGATATAGCTCAATATTAACTTTCTGCTCTGCTGTCTTACTGAACAATGCCTGTTCCACTGACAGTTCATTTAGTTATTGTCATGGTGTTGGAAGCTTTAAAGGGGTTAATGAGGTATTTATTCCATTATTGTTATTGGAAATTACAGTGTCTAGAACACTTACACAAGAAGATTAAAGATAGATGCTTTAGCTCACTTTCTATAGTCTGATAGGCCATTATTTTCTGGTTCATAACACAAAATAGTACTTTTCATCAAGGAGCTCATATTCTCTAGATGATTCAAAAATTCACAGACCAAAACCAATGTGAAGTATTAAGTTCCTAATACTTTTTTAACCCCAAACAAGTTATAATGCAAACGTTTTAATCAAACAAGGTGAAATTGTGAACCATTTCTTTCTGTGAAGTCTGGCAATTGAAATGGTGTCCTGAGAAACTGGAGCAGAGTTCCCCTCGAGTTCCCCCTTCTACCTACAGCTCACCAGTCATGGCACACACTTCCTGCTGATTCTGAGGGTTTGAGTTATTTTAGGCAGGATTTAAAACTTGCTGATTTTCAATGGGAAGACACTGAATATAGCTTTGCTATTTTAAAGTGGTTCCTTGGGCTGATAAGCAACCATTTCACATGGCAAGGACAGAAGATGTCGTCCATGACTTGTGTAGTGTGTTTGAGATAGTTGGGATCCTCTTCAGGTGTGAACACACAATGTGCCAGCTGTACTTTTTCAATCCAGGAATCCATCTCAACCCCTTCAGCCTGGTCTGACTGTGCAGCAGAGCAAGCAGAGATCTGTAAGGGCTCTCTTGATGGCTGAGAATAAGTTAATCCAGACTTTGCAGTACCTTGCATGCTCTCCTGGTATATTCTGTAGCATAAATGGTACAATTAATTGTTTCACTACATGATAGGTAGTTTCTGGTAATTGCATACTGAGCACATTTCCAGCAGCAGATGAAGGGAAGGACAACTCCATCCCTGCAGATAACCAAAAGCCACATGGGCATGGTTCTGGGTAACTTGTTCTAGGTGATTCTGCTTGAGCTGTTCCTTCTTGAGCTGCTTTACCCTGCAGGGGGGCTGGACAGGATCACCTCCAGAGATCCCTTCCAACCTCAACTATTTTGTGATTCTGGGAATTCTTGAAGGTGCACAGCTTTCTTTGCTCCTCTGGGTACACAGGATGGGTTGGAAGCACAGCAGGGAATGTGCACCAGAAAACTCAGCTGCTTCTTGCAGCTTCTTTTGCAGGGCAGCACCTGGGTGAGAAGCATGTGGCTCACCTGATGGTGAGATTTTTTCCTCATACTGTTTGTGAAGCAGTAAGCATGGCAGTGTGTAATCCCTCTCTCTTTCTTTGGATCCATTGCAGGGCCCCACAGTCCATGGGGGATGTTATCTGGACTGCACTGCCCTAGGTGCAGCACCTTGGGTGGCACCCAGAAACCTCTGACTGAGTCCAGGGGTGGGTCTAGGACTCCTGATACTCAGTTTGGTGTCTTCTCCTCTAGAGCATCCTTTCCTCTTTGCCTTACCATTTTCTTCCTAGGTACTTGTATGCAACATCTTATGGTCAATTACTAAAACCAGCCTGTTAGAAAGAAACTGGTGCATCAGCAATTAGTAAATGGACTTTGCTTTAGAGGAGAGATTCTGCCAACATTTACTTTACATGCCAAGCCTCGTGGTAATCCTTGAGAAAGGTAGCAAGATAACAGGCTGCAAAACAGCATGGTCCAGAGCTAAGATGTACTGGGAGATATTCATGTAACAGAAAACAACTTCACTGTAACAGAAATGAGTTTTATTTTCTCACAGCAGTACAATGCATAATCTGATGCATGCTCACAAAACAACATCTTGAATATTACCTTGGAAAAAGAAAACTTCAACTGAGAAAGTTTGGGTTTAAAATCAAGAACACCAAACCATTTCTAGATTTAGGGGTTGGGGTTTTTTTCCATTTATGAAGTGGAGATAGGTTATAAATCAGAAAAAAAAAAAAAAGTATTTATAGATGATACACAGCTAGCAATACCACTTTCTACTGGCCAGTACATCTGTGTGACTATTTCATCTTCCATGGTAACTTAAACACAAGAAAAAAGCCTTTACAGTTCAGGGCACTGCTGCCTGACCAGAGATTGAGTGGGTTTGTAATAATTCATAGACCTTTCACTTTCATTTTTCTAGTGCTGAAGAATTACATTCTGCTATTAAAATGGCCACGTGAATTGCCTGGTAGAGTGTATATACTCTACCTGCTCAAACAGATAAATAGAGTGCTATGGAGAGAAGGAATTCCTTGATAGCAGATATTCCAAAAATTCCAGATGACTTGAAAGAGAATAGCATCATGCTTCCTCTTGGCAGTTGTTTTTCAGGTAGGAACCCTTAAGGAATGTAGTCTGGCAAGAACTATTTGTCTTCCCTGGGCACTAGCCACATGTATTTTTCCTTTTGTGCTAATTAAGAGCAAGGCAGCCTTGTAGCAGAGCATGAAGCTGAAATTTTTAAGTGGTTGCAAGGTTGGATAAAGTGTTGGGTACTGGCTGCCAGATCTGTGCTTGGAAAGCTTGGGAATGTCCCAGGGGCCACTCCATGGCAGCAGGAGGTGGGGACAGTTCCTGGGCAGTTCAGGGAAGGTTGGGATCTGCTCAGCTGTTCATTGGCATCAGGTTTAACTCTCTTGGCCAGGATGACAGTGTTTGAACAGCAATCTACCTGATCTGGTCGAGCTCGTGGAGATTTCTGATCCTCCTTCCTTTCCTTTCCTGAGTCAGAACTCTACCTAGTGGCTTTCTTTTTTATTTTCATAATGTATTGAGTTCCCTGCTTGGCTGGTAGGAGCCTAGAGGAGAAAATGAGTGTTTCTGCTGGGAATTTCATTTTTAATGGTAGACAATGCTTGTCTGAGACTTAATAGAAAATGCTTCCATTAAAGATAACTGGAAGAACTCAGTCTGGAGAGATTTCTGGGAGGTTATTTGTGTCTGTTGATTTCCTTACTATACATGGGCTTTGACTGATTTGTATGTATGTATGTGAGGGCAACAAATTGTAGACCCAGAACATGGGTCTCAGAAGTAAAGAGATTGTTGAAGACAGAGCAATCAGTAAGGATAGATAGATCATGCCAAAATATAAGTTTTTGACTAAACTTTCAGGCTATTTCCAGAAAAAGGATCATGGCTCTTATTCCCTGTTTTAAGATGCTGTACTCAAAGCAAAAGAAAAAGCTGAAAGGTAATAGCCTGTCTTTAAGCTGTTTCCCTCCTCAATTGACACACAGAGTAAGCTAAAAAAAAAAAAAAAAAAGATCCTTGGTCTTTGCTTCTTCAAACTCCAGCTTCTCCATCAGTGGGCACAGCCTAATATTCTCAGCACTCCATAAGGGGTTATGAGGTGTTGGCCTTGAACCATCATAAAAAATCCCAATTGCAAAGCTTTGTGCAGACTGGAAATGTCATTTACTGATGTCCACAATGCAAGTTGAGATTTGTGCATGCCAAGAGCCATGCATGTTCCCAACAACAATGTCATACTCTTATTGCCAACCTCATAAACCTTCAGGCAAGTCTGCCAAATATCTGTTCATTCAGTATTCTGTTATATTTTTCACCTCCTTTTTTTTTTTTAATAAATCCTAAATCTTGCCTTGCATTTTATAGACTGATAAGTGTCCTGACATTGCAGAACCTGGGGTAGATTGTATCAACCTTCATTCTTTCCCTTGCAGGTGTAGCCTTGCAATATGTGACATGCCATTCATAATGTGAGAGGGAGTGTACAATACAGAATACCAGCCTTTTGTTACGGGGTGGAAAATGGAGCTCAATTTTTAAATTGATTTTGGGAGAGGGAAGAAAGGGAAGAAATGGGTATTTATTAATTTCTGCAGCTAGGAAAACCCTTCCCTATCAGATTTGTAGAAAGGCCCATCTTGGGAGCTCAGGTTGGGTGTCTGTCTCAGCAAAGCTGAATGGGTTTCCACAAGAACTGTGCCAGCCCTCTGAGGGCTTCTGTGGAAATTATAAATTCTGCTGTAAGGAAGGTAGAGCAGATACTGCTCTGTGGGCTGGCAGCATGGAGGGTCAGGCCCATTTCTCTGTTCATGTCATCTCCTGTCCATAAGGAACAGCTCTGATGAAGCCAAGGGAGCTAAGCTAAGTTTAAAGCATTTTGAAAGAAAGGATGGGTTTGATTCTGCTACATCAAGCTCCTACAGATGAAATGATCCCAACCTGCTTCTTTGCAGTTACTATAAATGTATAAATATGCCACTACTTTAACAAGTACTCTAAAGCTAATTACTACGTTTTATATTTTAAACCATCCCAAATCAGGAGTTAGACCATTGAAATCAGCAATGCTAAACAAGTCTCGGGTTGCATAAATAAAGGAAGTTCATGAGCCCAACACGAAAATGAATGGCACTGGTTAAAAAATTATTCCTGTTACATATGGGATTGTTTTTAATTTATGTGGTAGGTAGGAAATTCTAAAGTTAGACTGCATCACTCTGGTTTCACTGATGTTCCAGGAGGAAGAAGACAATTTATACAATTGGACTATATTTTTCTTTTTCTGACTGCATATATCACATGATTTAAAAATATTTAGTTTTGGTTTGTGTGCTGATACAACCTTGTATCTGTTTTTTGACTGCTTAGCCACTTTCCATGTGTAATTGCTACATATGCAGTTGCAAATCAAACTTTGCCAATCAGGATTACTGGAAAAAGTCCTTTTAGCTGCAGTAATTCTGGACACAAATATCTGACAGAATGGTCAGTGCAGAAAGCTGGTGTGAGGGAATGCTGTAGTTAGGGAGAGCTGGAAAATAATTTTATTTCCATAACATGTTGAAAAATGTGCCAGAGAAATAATTGAAGCTGTTGTTTTGTTAGTACACAGTGCTGTGTCTTGTGTGTAGAAAAATTGCCCCTGATTTCAGTAAGAAACAAATTGTTCTTCTAGATGATATGGTACTGCTTCTTCATTGACTTGTATCTTTCAGATAAAACAATCTGATATACAATTTAAAAAATTTTTAGATATTTTGATATGGGCTCTATTGTAACAGAGTTGTATACTTCAAACAGTTGGGTTTTACCAGTGATTACTTTTAATTGCTTTGCTCATTTTTGATGAATTTTTTTTCACTAATAAATTTCTGAAGAGGAAAAGGAGGACTCTGCAGGACGTGAATTCAGAAATGTGTTCTGAAAAGCAAAAGTGATCTCAGACTGAATTTTGAGGTGCCTGTGAAGTGATCTGCAGTTTTTGCAAAATCCTCCCCACTGACACTCAAGGACATTGACTTGGGGAGTGCTGGGTCATGGCCAGTTTTCCAGGGCTGCCAAGTTAGGTGTCTCAAGAATTCATTATTGAGCATTTTGCTTTGAAAGGACCAGTTCAAATGCAGCCATGAGTCATTACTGTTCTGCTCCTTGCATTGAAATTTAATACAATTCCTTGGGCTGTTGTTTACATCATAAATTCTGCCCAAAACAACCTCTGTGACTATCACAGAAGAAACAAAACTATGAAGTACTCTCTCATTTCCTTAGACATATTCCCCAGGCCACGGCTGAAGCACATTAGTGTGATGATGGGAATTTCATGACTGATAACTGTATTATTAAAAGCTCAAAATTAATCAC